>NC_056739.1:895427146-895609646 GCF_019279795.1 Protopterus annectens
CAAATTGGTATTCCCAAGCACGAATGAATGAATGAATGGCCCACAGGGTGCTTGCTTAGTCCAAGAATGCCCATCTCCTGTACCATGGAACAAATGATTCAACTGGATGTGAACAGTGCAACCACTGGATAAGGTACTAGAAGGACAAAAAAAAAATCCCAGGGGCTTCAATATTCTAGGTGGTGAACCTCAGGACTAGGAACTGTTAGAGGCATGTTGCCCGGGGTCTATATTAGAACACCAAACATTTGAAAAGTCAAGTGTTCTAATATCGACCCATTTTCAGCGAACGCTGAAAATATTTAAGTAACAGGAAACTGAATCCATTTCTGTTGCTTCGGTATTGTCAGCACTCTGGTGGAAAGTAACGGGTCGGGTTCAGGTAAGTGTGCGATTGTGTGGATGTGTGGGTTAGGGCACGGGTCAGGTAAGTGTGCGATTGTGTGGACAGGTGGGTTAGGTGAGTTAGGGTTAGGGCATGAGTGAGGTAACTGTGCGATAGTGACGGACCTTAGGGTTAGGGTTAAGGTAAGTGGACAGTTAGTGGTGTATGTACAGTTTAGTGTAGGGTTAGGTGTAAGAGTTTAGGTATATGTGTGTGGATTGCTGTTTGTTTGGTGTGCTTGTGTTGTGTGTATGTGTTTTGGAACAGCAAATTTTTTCCCTAGGAAAAGATTTGCTGTTCCGAATGTTCAATGTTTTTTTTCAATTGCTGGGTTCAATATTGGAACACTCGACATTTTGAATGCTCGGTGTTCTAATATAGACCCGTTGCCAGTGTATAAGTCTACTAATCCCAAAGTTGTATCGCTGGCCTACAAATAATTTCTTGTCACAGCCACAGGATACATAGCAGTAAATGCAAATCATATGGGTAGCAGTGGATACCAGTTAATCACAATACTGACAGTAAGACTGAATTAACCAGATGCAGAACTGGACTTATCTAGAACTAGAAAGTGGGGATGCAATCTAAACCTGAAAAAAGCAGTTACAAGAAAGGAGTGGGAAAAAGTCAACTCTGTTTCAGGATTGAAAATCCAAAACAGGAATCTGTCCCTTTCAATTTTATAACATTTAGTTCAGCATGTCAGTTGATGTACATTCTTCCCTATGCAATCTTGAACTTGCCACTGTAACAAAAGCTTCCCTGTACTAAAAATCAATGAAAGAGATTATGCGGCTTGTTTGGCAATTCATCTTAAATTAAAAAAAAAAAAACTATTGTGCCTTTAATCCCCGAACTTAAAAAGATGAACTTTGGATACTGTTACTACAACTTGGCTTCAAACTGATCCTCAGACTGATGCACAGACTTCAATGGAACAGAGTAAAACACCTCTAGTTAAAAATCTAGCAAATGAAAAAAAAAATTGGGGCAGTAGCATCAGACATTCTCATTCTATAAAGACAGTTAATTCACTGATGAATACAAATGGAGTCATTAATTATTCTATTATTTTTAACATTATCAATGACTACACCATTATCATTAATTCTTTCTACCTTTGGTCCTTAAATATTAATTATCACTTCAATAATTCCTTCTTCATTTCTAATAAGTATAGAAGGTCTGTGTAGCACTGGTGATTTAGTAATTATAGAGAATACTTTCAAAAAAATACAGCAGCTCTAAGAAGAACTAATTGTTTAAAAAGACATTTTAAAAAAGTGCTACATGTAGTACTTCATGCAGTCCTAACGTCAGCATCTACATGTAACAGCAGTCAAGCAGCTTTGTTCATATCAGAATACATATTAAAACAAGTATATTTCAAACTTACTAACGCATTCAATCACTGTCGAGTTTTCAGAAGAAGAGGGTATGTCTTTTTATAGCTAAGTCATTGTTTTAATTATTAAGTTTATGACCTACTGCTCTTCAACAAACTAAACTTGACTATTATTTCCCTGTTTTGATAACTTTATATATATATATATACACACATATATATATATATATATACACACACACACACACACACACATATGCATACACATATACACACACACACGTGTGTGTCTGATTTTATTGCTCTTTGTTAACACACAGTATGTCAAAGTATTTGACAACTTACCAGAGAAAATCTTTGCACAAAGCATCTAACTACAAGTATAAATATAAAGCTCACAGTTTACATTTGTAAACCATACTCAACAGAAACAACCCCTCCCCACAAAACCACTTCACACAAGGGCCAGTGTTGTTAGCATTCCTGGGGCTTCCGGCAAGTGTCAAGTTGGGGGCTCCAGGACATTTCCAGTGTAAGTATCATCCTGTCACTGTCACTCCCCTTCCCCTCCCCATAAGCAATCTTTTAGTTCATTCTTCAAAGTGTTAAGAGTAGAAGGCAAAAACTTAACTGTAGCTGCAATTATCTCATATTATGACATTCGTCTGCATATCACACCATGCTGGCCAATCATACTGGTGGGCAATCAAAGTGATTTAGTTGCAGGGCTGGCCTTAAGTGAATAACGAAGAGCTCCATGGTAGCCACTACTGTATTGCCCCCTCCCTCCTAAACACACACACACACACACACACACACACACACACACACACACACACACACACACACACACACGCACACACACACACACACACCAAGTATTCCCACATTTTCGCCTCTATCTTGGGCTTCATACACCACTAAAATTATTTTCTTCTTCCTTCTCACATTGTAAATTACTCCATCCTTTTCTAGAAGCCATGGCTTTTTAGATGACCTGAAGTGCATTATAGAGATTTTTTAAACAACTTTTTCATCTAATGATGCCAAAACAAAAATTATGACTAAGGAAGGAAAGTCAGTGTTATTGTTCAACATTATGTTTCCTTGCATGCTTTCAAAACGGCTTAAATGGCAGAGACAACACAGTAATAACTGTGTAGATTATGGAATTAAGCTGGGGTGGGGATCTGGGAGACTAATGGCCCCCGGAAGCTATGGGGTTATAGATACTCTGAGGTGCATTTTAGGGCATTTCCAAACCGTTTGATCTGGTGATGGCCTGAACAAAACAGTAAGAAAAGAAATTTAGTCTTATCTCACAATAAATTAGCAAGAGAAATGCTTGAGAGAAGATACATAAATCCTACATGGGAATACAGCCTACCTCCCTACTCTCTCCCTCCCAAAAGATTCACCATCTGTGCATTCCACTGGTGTTAGATAAGAATGAAAGCAAAGGCACAAATGACTACAGTCATGCATTTCAAGTCACTGCTGTCATGAATATATATATATGGCTTGGCTCTTCACCACTACCCAGCAAAAGACAGACATCTGTATATGTGCTTGATGCATGATGGTGATAGTGTGGTGAGGAATGTTCACAGTAATATATTCCATCTTGCTGTTCTCAGATAGTACACTGCCCATACACAAGCTGCAGTGACCTTCTTTGCACAACTCTGAGGGCTCTGAGAGAAGGAAAATAAATTCTCAATGTTCTGTGATATATTTTACACTTTATTTTTCAAAAGATAACTACATTAACTGCATTTTTACTGCAACCCAGAAAAGTTATATTTGTGACCAGCATTAGTGTGTCCACAGGATAAATATAGTGTTATTTTAGACAGACACACACAGAGTCTCTGACTAGCTTGGTCTATTACAAGATGCAAGCATACACAACATACTGCATTACTCACCTACGCAGAAACTGAAAAAAAAAAAACACCAGTTTCTCTGCAGGAATACTATGGGATGCTGGAGTAAACCAGAGTACCTGGGTAAACTCATACAGAGAAGAAGGGCATGCAGACTTCACACAGAAAAAGCCGCAGCCAGAAAATCAACCAGAGCAAAGTACTGTGGAATGGTAATGCTTCTTAGCTACTGTGGCAATCAGCAGTTGTTTTCAGGCACATCCTGCTCCCTAAAAACTGCCAAAGATTACCACCTATCATGCGCAAGGGGGTCTATATTATAAGATCGACGGTTGAAAACATTGACCACCATATGGTCAATGTCTTCAAACATCAAACTTATAAAAATGACAAAAAAAGAAAAATGTACCCTAACAGATTTAAGCAGGGGGGCAAGCCCCCCACACCCCCAGCTACTTAAATATACCATCTCTGAGACCGTACTACATTGCAGTAAACGGTAATCTCCCCTTACGGAGATTTCCATTTACACGTTTGATGTTGTGCACTTTCGCTATTCTCGTGTTGACAATATTAGCTTCAATATTGTCGGCTTTCAAGATTATAATATACACTCTGTGCAAGGTATATGTCTGTGATGGCAAGTGAAAGGAATTCTAACCAAATTGCTGATCTTAAATACACTGCACTCCATCCCCAAGAACAAGCAAAATGATAACGCTGATGATGTTTGTGATAGAGAAATAAATTATGACCAGGTTTTGTTATTACTCTGCAACAACCTCCCCCAACACCCACACAAGCATAAGCCATAGTAATACTAGTTTTACACTTAATTCAGCAACATTAGTGCTACCACACCAGATCATTGATTTTTTTAGCAGTGAAACAGAAGCAGGGGTCAGTCACTTTTAATTACCTCACTGAGAAACAAGTGCACCTGGTCACTGTCCTTGATTTCAAAGAATGTTCCAAATTTTGCCTCTTTTTTTGCCCTACCCCTCGTAAAATTTTTGATTTGTTTGCAAATCATTCTGGATTGCAGACAGCCGGTAATGCCACTCAGAGTTTTACACTTCTTATTGGTCAGAAATGATGTTTGTAGTAGTATTTAAGTCCAGATACTCTCTTGCCATGCTTCTGCATTAGGAGGACTGGGATCATTCATCTAGTGGCAGTAAGTGTTTACCTAATTTAATGACTTGGGAAGCACACACAAAAACTCTAGATGTAGTCATTTTATTGGTCAGAGGGCTCAGTAGTCAATTTCCTGTATTTCCAGTCCTATTATAAATTAAGCACATTTGCCATTGCCATGCAGAGATGCAAACATCTGGAACCACTGCTTACTTTCATTATATGTGAAATTTACAGTGCTATTTATTGTTTGTTTTTTCACATCTTTAAAGTTTAAGGTTGCATTTTCAAACTGCTATAAGGGCTGCTATGCTACACTGAAATACACTACATCTAGTATTTATTGGTTAGTATTAGGGATTTGTTACTCAATACTTGGACTCCCAACCAGTCATTTTACATTAAGGTCAAAGTCTGCACTCTTTTGGCATGATTTCACCTATCTGAGCTGGGAATTGCTGGTTGAAAGCTCACTGTGTGCTTACCCAATTGGTCTTATAGCACAGTTATAGTAAAACTTGCTTTTTTTCATATAGTATGTAAGCCTTGCATTTGTGAAAAGCTCCTCTACTTGCTGCAGTAGTTACTGGTGCCATGTATACATGCAATCATCAGAAGTTCAAATTTCCCAATAAAAAAACAATTTGGAACTTTACCTCAGCCCCACGTTACTCATGGGGCAACTAGTTTGTGCAGTGAGCAGCATTTATACACTTATTTAGGACTGTCTACCTTACCTTATTAGAGCACCCAGGACTACTGCCTTTCAGAAAGCATCTAGTTTGGATGCTCGGCAGCATTGCTGGTTAGGTTAGCTGCAGATTACACCAAGTACCGTTCCCACAAACTGGTTAGAAACACCCTCTACTCCTATCCCTTGCAACTACACATTAGGACTGTTAACCATGGAAGGGCACTGTCGTGCTATCTCTGCATCCAGCTTGGTGGACATGGGCATCCTGAGGCAATTTAATAATTGCCTGATGTACAGTGCCAACCACTTAATTTTCAAACAGTCAAATACAGTATCTGGGAGATATATTTACACATGGACAGTGAAGGCTAGACTCTCACATACAGACACAAAAAGCAACAAACAGGTTGTCAGCGACTCACACACATCACTCACCAAACACAGAAAGGGCTACACACACAGACTCACATATGTGGAGGTGGGTAACTTACTCAAACCTTAAACGCCTCTCAGGTGCAGTCCTCAGAAACTCTGGATGCACACAAACAATTCTCATCACAATACAGAAATCCATATCTCATTGTGTCTCAACTACCAAGCCCAAAAGGCTAAACACTCTACAACCCAATATTCTGGTCACAGGAGACCCACTGTGAGACACTGATGTTCCTTTTACTAGGCTGGAAGGGGAAGGTTGCAGTTCATTGCCTGTCAGGGGCCAGGATTCACCATATCACACAAGCACTAAGGTCACTTACCCCTAAGTACCAGTATGACTCAGTCATAGTCCATATCCATGTGGGCATGAATGACCTGAGATGTACCTCCTTGTACTATATGAAGAGACATGGTTGAGCTTTCAGAATCTCACAGGTAGGCAGGTATGAGCCTATCACAGAGTAGTATTCTGCCATTCCCAACAATGATGCCACAATATCAGCAGAAAATGACTGGCTTAGCTAGTGGTGTCATTCCAAAAGGGTCCAATACTTGGCAGCCTAGGAGGACATGATTAACAAACCACGCTGCTTTGCCAGGGATGGTCTTTACCTGTCACCTCCAGACTTTTGGATATTGGCCAAAACATTATCCATCCCTACAGTGCTGTTTTTAGACATTGCCAAACAAACCATCCAACATAACAAAAGCTACTCAGGACAAGATAAAGATGTTACTGTTCAATGTTAGAAGTCTCAACAAGAAACTGCACTTCCTGGAAGCTCTCCTCACCTTGGAGATTGCTGATGTCTGTGCAGTTACTGAATCATATTCAAAGTCATGGAAAGCACTCTAGCAGTGCATGTCTATAACACCTTTCATATGTTCTGACCACCCACTGAACATGATAGAGCAAGTCGGAGGTGTAACTATCTACATAAAGGATAAGCACACCTCAAGGCTGGTCAAACAATATGACTTGCTTGAACTACTCCATGTCCAACCTTGGAAAAAATCCACTATCATATTCTTGCTTGCTACAGGTCCCCTACCATGAACCAGGAAACCCATACATCATACCTAATGTTACTAAAATCACTCACTATCCAGCCCAATACCATACTCATGGGTGATTTTAACTACTCCCCCATTAATTGGTAGACATGCATGACTATTAACATACAGGCTCAAAGACTTCTTGACTTTGTAAATTCAAATGCCCTGCAGCAGCTAGTTTGCACTCACACTAGGGGAAAATGATCCTACATCTGGTACTCATAAATATGGGAGAGTTTGGCACCACCTCTAGTGTGATGTCCTCACTGGTAAGATCAGATCACAAAGCAGTTTCCACTGAAATAAAGGTAAAACTAGTCTCCCATCTAACCCCCAAAACATAAAAGCTTCTCTTAAGTAAACTGCCCCATTAAGGGATGACACAGCTAGTTTTCAAGCTCCCCAAATCCAAACACAGAAACCTATGCAGATGCATACACAAAAGCCTTGTATGATCACATAAACTACTTTCACAGAAACAACAGTGCCAGACTGAAATAAAACCAGGACAAGTCACCCTTGTGGACCCCTGGTATCAATAGGTTTTACAACAAAAATAAGAAAATCCAGCTGAGAAGTAAGAAGAATGTGCACAACAGAACAAAAAGCCCCTCACTGATCTAAACAAGTGAATCAGGGAACTAGTCAAGTCTCTAAAAGCAGACTTAGCCTCGAAGCTAAGAATAACCATAAGTCGTTTTTCAGTTATGTCCGCAGTCTTAAGGGCAACAGCCAACAATGTGTTGAACTAGTTGTAGATGGCATTACCTGTACTTAACTGAAAGATATAGCAAATCTGCTGGCTGACAAATTCAGCTCAAATTTTACCTCCCCCATCATCCCCAGTTTTCTTCCAAGAATATGCTGACCATCTAAAAAAACTCCAGCTATACTCTGTCACATACCGTCTACTCAGAGGAAAGCTCTGCTTAACATACAAGACCATGTCAAACCCAGAGCTGTTGCAAATGCTACACTTAAAGAAATCCCAATCCCTCAGAGCCACATGCTCCAGGGATCCTAATCTTGCCATCACAATGAACAAAACATGCTGGAGGGATAGGTTCCTGACCCAGAGACTCCCCAGACTCTGGAATAGACTGCCCATACATGTCAAGCAGAGCGCCTCTTTGGCCCTCTTCAAAAGGAACCTTGACGACTGGATGAGACACAGGAAATTCACCCCGGGGATCATGTCAGTTGCCCTGCTAGACAGGGGTCTAGGGAAGTAAATATTGTGGGAAGAAATAGCCAGGGAATTGTTATGGCTAGGCTTGTATAGGCCCTAGGGCCGATAGTGTAGTACCAGCCTATGAAACTATAAATACCCCTCCACCACTCCACCGCTAATTATCACCAAAGAACAGGTTGCCACTGTGCTCTCTAAAGCTAAAAACATGGATTCAATGGGACCTGATGATATATCAGGTTGCCTCTTAAACAGCTTACATCAGGATTTTTCAGACCCATTGGTACCTCAAACCACAACCTCCAAACTGGCTTTGTCCTGCTAGAGTGGACAGCAACAATCATCCCTCTGCATAAAGGGAGACCATCTACTGACCCAAGAAATTACAGACCCATAAGTTTGACTAGTCTTATATGTAAGGCCATGGAAAGAAAAATCATAGACCTGATAAATAATGATATAGGAAACCTCCAAACACTGGAGCTGACCCAATTCTGCTTTGTCAAGGGCAAGACATTTCTACTGAACCTGGTGCATCTCTTTGAGAAAGTCATTAACGCCATGGATGAGGATACCGCCTACCTTGATCTGGCCAAGGCATTTGACACAATTCCCCATTCAAGTATTATAAATAAACTCACAGAACTGTGGATAAATCCCTATATCACCAGACTGGCTCAAAGACAGGACACGTGGTTAAAATGGGTGAATCTAGATCCAGCAAGAGGCCAGTTACTAGTGGTATGTGACAGGGCTTAGTGCTGGGACCACTCCTGTTCGGAATATACTTGTCTGAAGTCAAGGCAAATGTGGAAGGCCTCTGGATGACAAAGCTTTCAATGACTGCAACTCAGGGCAATCACTGAATCCCCCAGTGATGTAGATACCCTTAAGGAGGGTCTAGATCAGACAAATGATTGTTGCCAGAATCATGGTGTAAAACTAAATGTGAAAAATGCATCATTATAACTTTTGGGGAAGTCAAATACCACTGCAAATTACAATATTAACTGCACATCCCTAACAGTGGACTCAGAGGTCAGAGATCTCGGTACACAGATGGATAGATAGCCTGAACTTTGACTGACGTGGCCACAGTGGTGGTGAATTCCTTCTATGTGACACAACTTATAAATAAATGTATGACATCCAGAGCCAAGGAAATTATAGTCCTACTGTACTCAATCCAGATTAGACCAATAACTGAGTACAATGTGCCATTTGGCATGTACTTGACTAGGCATTTACAGCAGCTGAAAAACAAATTACAGGGTGTAAAGAACATGTCCTATAAGGATAGAATAAAAGCCCTATCCCTTTGCTCTGTGTCCTACTGACTATTAAGGGGTGACATATGCCTGACCTACAAGCCACTCAAATCCATCCCTAATAGAGTTGCTATACATCCACAAGTCAAACAGCACAAGGGCCACCTGATCTAGGGAACTAAACTCAGTCAGTGATTCAAATAAAACATGCTGGAGAGACAGATGTGTCTCTCAGTGATTGCCCTTTCTTTGGAACAGGCTTCCTACTCACATTAAGCACAGCCTTCCCTGGCCCTCTTCAAATACAATTTGGATCAATGGAGGGGGAAATTGCAAATTCACACCTGGGGTAGTGCCTGTGTCACTTACAGACAGGGGCAATCTGTAAGATACTCAAGGCATAAGCACAAATCCATGTCCCTAGGATCCATATATTGGGTAAAATCTGGTTATACCGACTAGGCTTGTAAGAGGCTCTTTAGTCGTTAGCCTACTAATCTCCTATAGGCCTATGACAAACATGCAATACATTACCAAAGAACTTGCTTTGGTCGAGGGTCTCCCAGGAGGGGGCCTCCAGTGACCGCAGGGTTCACTGGTGTCTAAAACAAGCTATGCTTCACATGGTACCTTAAAATAAAATAGTTCGACAATAATTTTTTAAGTGGGAAGCTTCGCTCCCACCACCCCTAATTTCTATAAGCTAACTCCAAAGTCACACTGCACAACTACAGCGAAAGCAAATCATTAACAATTATACTATGTAAGTCAGCTATAGCATAATAGAATAACTTTAACCGTCAATATATGTGCAGAAAAATCTGCAACAGTGAAACCACCTCTTGGCCAAATAAATGGAATGGACATGCATAGCTGGAACTTAATCTACGGTTTCTTTTGATTGTAAGATAATGCTTAATCAACAATCCTGGAAGGCAGTGTATAATGTATCTTTCATGTTGATATTTCTGTTTTGTACTAAGTTCCCAGATCTGTTAGCTCATCCAGTGTTGTGCATTCTAGGCATTAGCTTTCAAACAGAACTGCATCAAAATTTACATTAACAGACAGTAGAAGGGTCAGCCCTGCATACAATGAAATTCTAGTAGCATTTCTCAGTAACACTCCCTTTCCACCCCTGTATCTTTTCTAGTAAGGAATTATACCTTATCAAATTGTTTCAGGTAGCAAATCTGAATGTTACAGAACACTGTGGTGTATTCAATAACAGAGCAGATCAGTGAGGTAAAAGGTTTACAATGCTCTCTACAGAGTGACTAGACACGGCCTTCAGAATTAGATGGGCAGCAAAATATGCTTTCTGATCTTTTGTTACTACACACCGTTCAAAGTTTAAACAGCTGTCTACCATCACCCCTTCAGCATTAGACTGGCTACAAAATATTCTTTTCTGACTCCTATTAATACACACTGTTTTTATAACACCACACTTGAAAATAATGGACAGTCAACTTGTTAATGGCCAACAAACCATTTTAAAACAGTAGTATAAGCAATAAATTAGAAAACGTTCATAATAACTGAAAATAAACATGAAGTGCAGCACCCTAATAAGCAAAAACGAGTCATGCTCTTTTCGACTTCAAATGATTGCCGCTTAGATTTATTACATACTTCTTACAGAGTTTAAACTGTTGTAAAACATTGTCCCTAGGCTTTTAATGTTGGTATTTTTCATGATCTGACTATTTACTTTGTATTTATAATTTAAATCTTTTTGGCATGTTTCATGATGCTAATTTTGCTGATATTAAAGGGGAGGCCATTGCTACAGCATTAGGCATGTACTTTTTGTAGACCACGTTGGAAAATACCGTCAATCTTTTACAGAGATGCTTATGTTACCACATTTACCATCATCAACATTATTTTGTTATCAATAGTTTATTTCTCACTTTTATGTCTGAGTAGAACAGTATGAAAATGAAGTAATTCAAGCTTAAAGACCTATGGGCTACCAGTGCTAATCCCTACTGGGATGACAGGAGACTCCCCCACTCTGACTTTCTGCATCATTTTGCTCCACCAGTGTTCTTCTCAGTGAAATACTTAAGAACGGACATTTAAAGCATTTCATCTGTCAATTATTCCCTTGCGCAAGAACAATGCTGAATGCCTTCACCAAGTGCTGCAAGTTCTTCAAATAATGCCACAAACATCAAAGAGCACCCTGTTCCCCCCTTAAGAAAACCTTACTCCCTCCATATCTAGTAGTAGTAGATCTGAACCCTCATTTTTGGGAAGGTTCCATTATACTTCTCTGTGTAAATCTACACAGAGTCCTGGTTAGGCTGATGGGGTCTGATTTGCCACCACCCCTGTGAACCAGCACTACTTCAGCCTGGCCTGCTGTATATCTGGGGCATGTCTACATGCTAATACTTTGTTTAAAATGACTGACACGGTTTAGCTAGGTTTCCGTTATTCTTTATAGGAAACCACCAGATAAGCTACCTGCCCCATAGAACTTGAGCTTTTAACGAGTGCCTACTGTAATTCTGAAGTCTACAACTGCAATCCTTGGAATCTTCAAATAGCAGAACTTAAAGTGTAAATGCAGGGGGCTAAATACAAAGTCTGAACTTGCAGAACCTCAAGATTATTCTATCTGTTCTGAGATAGAGCTAATGAGGTGTCCTCTACTGTCATCATTTTACATTGCTGGAGGTGTCTGATTATAGGTCAGAAATAAGCAGTAAAAATACTTACTTAATCTTGATTGAAAACAGAACTGGGGGGAAAAGGTACTGAATGAGAGAATGTGCCAGTTTCACTTTAATCAGTACAAAAGATTGAGTGGATGTAGCAGAACTCTTTATTTTAAATTAATGTGCATTGGATTACTTACTTTTGTTGACAGGGCTAGTCACTTGAGACTTGGACTAATTTAATGGAAAAACCTAAGGTGGTATGCAGATACGCTACATGAAATGTGGTCAGTGCACAAGGGAGATTTTCCTATAATTTTGATAAGTGCCATGGGATATTTTATATCTACCTCAGCTACTACCAAAACAGGTAGATGGGAGTTGGAACCTTGGCTAAACTTCTTATCCAATAAGATAAACTTTATCTCATTTGTATTTTATTTGTTGTTTTCATTTTATCATAGTTTTGGGATGGGAAATGTGCTTTTAGAGTGGCAATATGAAGGAAAGGAAAGGAGTGTCTAAGTTAAATGTCATGGGTCAATGGAAGAGGGCCATCAAATGTTTAGCAGACTCATAAACTATACTTGAAAGACACGTCACAAGTCGGAATGAAGCAGGCCATTTTGTTCGGCTTCTTATAATTATGGGCCAATGCTTTTCAGTATACGCTAGTAGAAAACAGGAATATAACAGATACTACATTATTAGTGAAGGCACCTGCCTACCCCTTTGCCCTTTCTTACTCTTCTCCAGTATGATAGCTGCACACACACAAGACAAAATGCAGCAGCATTATTAATTCTTTGGTAATCAGAATGGGCTCACTCAAAAGGTTATGACTTCAAAAACTGGATATGCAGATTTTGTTCAGAACAGACAAATGAGACAAAAAATCCGGTAACTAAAGTTTGATCAGTTGTCCACAAACACTGTGCAGTTTACTTGAGATTTAGGGTACAATACTGTACACCAGTTATGAATTCAGAACCCTATACCTCAGGAACCAAGTTTTAATCTCACGCTCTTTTAAATGTTACTTACAAAATTTCTCATTAGGCAATAATCTGTACTGTATCCATTAGTCACTCAGGTTTACGGAAGATAGGAGTACTCCACTCACTGAACACAACCTTTGGGGGATAACACTGCCAGGAGTGGGTAAACCTGAATGATTCACTTGTTGGTCACCATTACCGTTGTTCAAACAATAAGAGTTATTCTGAAAAAATGTATCTTACCTTTTCAAAATAACATCACTGTACAGTAGTACTTTTAGTGCAGTCATCTCACTGAAATGATTCATCAGCAACATTTACCTGGGGTTATGTGCATACATTCATCGCACATGCCAACACATACAAAGGGCATTCCCAGATTGCAGTGTGTGTTGCTGAAGGTCCAAGCTGTGAAACATTTCGGGCACTATAAAATATTACATTTTTTATGATTACAGACATGCAAAAGACTTTTAAAGGATGCTTCGGAAGTCTAATAAAGGAAGTACATGTGTATTTACTTAATATTTCACAATAGTGGAAATCTCAGACTTGTTTCCTTATTAAACGGATCTGCTGCTTTATACAGCTGTTAAGAAGACTTCGTTTAGCCAAGTAGGTGAGCAGTTTAGACAGATCATTGTACAATGAATGATGCTTTGTCAAAGGTGTTTACTGAAAGTCATTCAATCTTTTAATATTCAACACAGAGGATTCTTTGGCTACACAGAACCTCAGAGGTTTGCAACCAGCAATTCCATTACTAACACAGTAATCAAATTCAAAGTACATCCCAGACAAAGTTAAAACATTTGGAATAAATCAGAAACTTGATCAGAGAACATTTATCCATACAATGTACTTTAGAAAGTTATTTGATAATGTGTCTTTCAGTAAAACATAGCACTTATGCCTCTCTGACCCCTGATGAAAAAGCTACGACTATAAAGCAGTCAGTTAAATTTGTTGAAAACAAAGCGAAAAGAATGCATATATGAATGCATTTCCTCACCAGAAATGTCACAATAAAGAAAGTAAGAAATAAAGGGCAGGAGGTATATGAACCATTTTTATTACAAAAAAAAAAAAAAAAATAAAAAATGATTAAGCTTTTCAGCCTGAACTTGGTGTTTTCTCTTGACACCCAAAGTCATTTCTCCTTTAATTTGATTGTGGGCTGCATAATTCCTTTCATTGCACTGTAATGTCACCGTGGTACCACATTGTTCTGTTCAAGCATACCATGCCAATGTTTCCTTTCTTTGTGCTTCATATATTACCCAGGAGGCCTTCCAGTTGGGGGCGAGAATGTGATTTTGTGCTTCTGAACACAGCCTATGCTTCTGAAAGTAGTATTTGAAGAAAGTAAAATTACTCCATGTTTTGAAAAGGATTTAAGCTAGAGATAAAGAAGTCATCTCCAGAGATCACACACGTTTTCTTTATAAAATATTTACTGTGGTGTAAAGTATTTTATGAGGAGCTGACATCAAATGTCAGAGTAGCGATAATGTGGATATGAGACCTGCCATTGCTCCATAGGCTTTGATTTGGGTTTAATTTCATCAGTAGCTAATAAAGGCCTTGGAGACAGCTGCTGGTCTTTCATAGTTATTGTTTTTATTGATCTCAGGCTTTGTAAGCTGTACTAGATAGCAATGCTTTAATAAACTCAGACATCAACCATTCTTATTTATTTCTTTATATCTTTATGTATATATGTATAAATGTGAAAAAATGGCCTTGGTTTATTCTGTCAAGCATCTTTGATGTTCGGTTTTATCCTTTAATGATCTGTTTGAGTCATAACACCTTATCAGCTAAAAAAACAGGCATTATACTAGGCCACTTATCAAAGAACAAGAGGGTTTTGGCAGAACTACGCACAGCTGTCTACATACTTTCATTCCTGGAAAACATGGGGTAAATGTATGAAGTCCCTCACAGGCTCTACTTTGGCAATCTCGTCTGGAAGAAAATTTTATAGCCAGAGTCCCACTCTGTGTTGCACCCACCATAGCTTCACTCAGTTTCCCTGAATGACCACAGAAACATACGCAGATGTTTTCAAGTCTGTACTGTTTAATAACACCCATACAATTAGTACCTCTACACTAATTTAAACTGCCTCTTGCTAGGAGCAGCTGTGCAACATGAAGCTTTTAGTTTTGTCAACAGCAGGGTATCCCTACATACCACTTCTAATAGTGACTCCAGCACTTGGCAAAGTAACTACAAGAGAGCAGTTCAAGACACCTGAACCTTTAGCATGTATACCAAATATATTTGTTGTTAACCTTTCTTCTCACAAGGGCATGGGACAATAAGTTTAAAATGCATAGTGTGAGGACCTAGCAGTATACGTTCTAATTCTAGCACTGCAGGGAATATTAAGTCAACTGCAATTGTGAAGTCTAAACAGAATTTACTCACAGACTTTAAAAACTGTAGTCACTGTTAAACACAAGGGTTATAGACTCATGACCCCTGTTAGTCAAATATAACACCTACAATGTCACTGGAGTGCATAAAGTACCAAGCATCACCAACTGATGCAAATATGCCAGCTTCGCTGATTATAAAATAGACAAGAGAAACTAACTAGTCAGGCTGCTTTATTGCCTGTGCATCAGATGTGCTGCATGCAACAGTATTGCTAAGCTCCCTTAGATGTTGATCCCATTAAAAATGAATTAGTGTGTGAATTCACTCTAATAACAGCCATTTGCTTTTCTTAATAAAGTCGCACCTTCATTATTCCCTGAATACATCTTAAAATGCAATAAATGGTAGTGTAGGAAACGCAGACATTGCATTTCAGAAAAAGAAAAATTGTCATTACCATCACCTCTCCATGTGCCAACCACTTCAGCCATATTAGCTGTCAATTGAAACTGATATTTTGCTTTCCTAATACCATAAACAGTAGTTAGAAAAATAAATGATAAAATTATAACCTCATGATGCCTCTGCATTATTTCAACATAAGAACCTGTTTTACAATCAGTGTAATCTGTGTAGGACAGGCTGTAATTTAACTTACACATGTGTTTCTAATATTTCATAGCCATCCCCAGGACTTCTACCACCTTTGAACTTATACAAAAGCTGGTCATTACAGAGTAATAAAAAAAACAAACATTTTCTATCAGTATCAGCTGTCGCACAATACGTCCCCTCTGTAGAGTGAGACTGTTGGTGCCCATTCTCTCAGTATTAGCACCCCCCTTATTATATTTTAGGGTGTCCAGTCTCTCCTGTCAGAGCCATAAAATAAACTAGATAACTGTATTACATTTTAATAGTGTAAACAAAGAAAATTGTTTCCATCATCGCTTGCACCTTCTCCTCAACACTGAGGACACATGATTCAGCACATCAGCCACCCGTTATTACGATCTGGCATAGCAGGACAATTTTCTTTTCCTTTGATCAGAAAAACATTTTTACTCTTTAACAGTTAGCTTCTTAATGATGAGTGCAACATTGCCCTTTGCTGTTGAACTGCACAATAACATTTGTATGCAATAACAGATATTGCACAACAGTGCAGTTAAGTACATTCGGTTTTCTAACTGCATATACAGGACATTCATACATATATATATATATATATATATATATATATATATATATATATATAATACTTCTCTAGTAATGTACTGTAGATATATGACATGACTTCACTGGCTCACAAATGAACTGCCACTAGGGAGCAATTAGGGATACAGACAATAGGCAGGAGGGGGCTGGAATTTATTGGTGAAAAATGGCAAAGGAACCAAGGTATTGGGGGAAAATAACTAGACAGGGAAAGATGATAGAATGGAGAGACGCCAAGAATTTATTTGGATTGCAGGTTAGAGATTGCCTTCTGTATCAAGGACCGAGCTCAGAGTATAGGCAAACAGAAAGAAATAGAGTGGTCCTAAATGAAAGACCAGCATTGGTAGCATTTTTAATAGAATTTAGAACAGAAGCTGCCATTAAAAAAGGAATAATTAATAGAGCATGTAAAATATTGCACGATAACTATGAGTCAATCAGAGGAAGTTAGAAAGGATTGGGAAGAGAGAGACTGGATAAGCAATTCACAAAGAAACAATGGGAGAATATATGTATGTCTTCCCAAATAGGCAACAAAATCTAGAAGATTTAGGATTTTTGCCTGGAAATGTTGACACAGATATTTTATACCCCAAGTAGACTCCAGAGATGTTTTTCTCAGGTAGACAGTAAATGTTGGAGGTGTAAAGGTGAAGAAAGACGTAATTGGGAATATATTTTCTGGGAGTGAGGTGAGTTGGTGGACTTTAAGGATTCCCTGCAGGATGCACTGTTGGAGATGCTGGGTGGGCAGATTGGTCTGACGAGGGAGATGATTTTTCTGAGGTATGCTACAGAATCGGAATTGGCTAGACATAGTAAGGCTTTGCTGTGAAAAATAACAGCGGCTACCAAAAAAAGCAATTACTAGAAAATGGAAATCAAAATCTAAATCAACTATACTGGAAGGAGTGAATATAGTAACAGAGATAAAACAACTGGAACTGAGATCTTTAGAAAAAGGTAGGAGTAAACTACATAGAAAAAAAATGGAAATTGTGGGAACAATGCATACAAGGGTGGAATGAGGCCAAAAAAGCTGCAGGACTTAAATGAGCTATATAATGTTTGAGTGAGAAAGACTGGGTAAATTAAAGTGATGTGTGTCAGTATGGTCTGTGATGTAAAATGCTTGCAACTAGGACTGTGTCTGTGTTGTTTGTTTTCATTTATATAAATGTATGATTGTCTATGCAATAAGTGATGGTTTAATGAAAATGTTTCTTGTTTAAAAAAAAAGGCAGGAATTGATTAATTTATGTAATATTGCTTAGGTTATATGATATATAGAAATACATGTGAAGCATAATTTTTGTTATGTTGATATAGTTTGATTACTTTTAAATGAATGTAAATTTGCCTAAGTCACAATTAATAACACAACAAAGGTGTTTGGGGGAAAAAATAG
Source organism: Protopterus annectens (assembly GCF_019279795.1). Classification (NCBI taxonomy): domain Eukaryota; kingdom Metazoa; phylum Chordata; order Ceratodontiformes; family Protopteridae; genus Protopterus; species Protopterus annectens. Next base: position 895,445,229 of record NC_056739.1, read on the forward strand.
ACTCACAATCCTGGGCAATGGAAAGCTGTAAAAAAGAAAACTAAAAACTAGCAGAATAGCTAATGTCAAACATTGATTTTTTTTTTCATTTAATCTTGTTTTTTGCAGGGGTGAAGCACCCCCCCCCCCATGTTGGATGCGAGTCCCCCTCAAACTTAATAGAACTTGAGATTGTTTTGGTTACTGAACTATGTTGCAGCCTAGAATAATTTAAGAATTTATAAAAGTGCTAGGATTGTACCAAGTCATTTGAAATCTTGGCATATCATTCTAATAAATGCATGGTGCAAAGTTCACAGGACATTGTTCAGTAGTTAGTGCAGTGGACTAAGACTACAAGCTGTGAAGGGACTGCTTCCTGTAGTCCACTGCTTAATTCTCTTAGCCTCCACTTGTCTATCATGTAACTCTCTTAGCAAATTATTTAACTAAACAGTGCTCTGGGGAGGAGTTTGAAAAAAGCTCCATGTGGATCAGTACTTTACCCCAGCTAACATATGCAATTAAATAGTTTAATGTTATCTAAAACAACAACATCTGATTTAGACAGCACATTAAAAGATATTTAGAATCATTTTAAAATGAGTGGAAATGTCTTCATTTTACTTTCTACTGCAAATTCTGACAGCCATGTTGACCCAAATCCAAAAGACCAATGAACTATACAATAAAAAAATCAAGATACAGATCATTATTTTTCCAGGTGTGCATAGCCACCCTTTGTCCATTTCTCTACACCCCTCTGGGTACTAATTCTTAACATTTTGTTATAGTAGAATAAATGCAATACTTGTCTTTGCTGGAAAACCAAATTGTTCCTTTGATTCCAACATGGTGCATCTGTAATGCACTATAGTATATTTTGGAAGAGAGGATGTGGAGTACAGCCTCCCACTCTGGTAGGTGCAGGCTTGCAGACCCCCGTGGAAATTAATTTTCATTAACATTTTCGCCTTCAAAATATTTTTATTTTCAAATAATCTGATTCATTAAACTTGGACTACAATTATGCAATAGGTACCTTAATGACCTAAACATTAGTTATTGTTGAAACCTAAATGGAAATATCTCTTTTCTTTCTACCTTAAAAAGGGATACTTCAAAGTACATTGTTTTTTTTTAAGTACAGTAAGGCACTGTGGAATGTGAATGGGGCAGACATTACCGTGCACCTAGGAACTTGTAAGGCACTCAGACTTGTACCTCAACACCATGGGAATATGATAATATCATAATTATGTAATCCTCCCCATGCATTACTATTCTGAAGTCATTTATTTCATGTTATTTGGATAAAATGTATTTACCTCCTTCCGATGGAACTGCCACAAGGGTACTAAAGGCCAGGTGGCAATGGTGTCTGTATGGTACACTTCCACTACTTTCACTCACACTGAACAATTTCACAATGAACAAATTAAACATCTTGACTAGTTGTAACAATATTGTTTAAAATTGTTTTATGTTTTATTCAGTGCAGCAGAAAGAATTCATGCAGTCATCTGTGTCTCAGCATTCTGAAACAAAGAATTCTGAGGCTAAAATTTAAAAACTTTGGGGTGTAATTATTCTTACTCCTGATTTGCAGTGACTCACGGTTAAAAATAATAATGTGGGTGGTACATGTGGGTGACAGAAGTAACTCTCCTGCAAAAAAGGTGGCAACAGTTTATTTTTGCCTTCATCTGTAATTTCAGTCTCAAAATTCAGTGTTTCAGAATTCTGGGTTCCAGAAAGATCACTCCATATTCATAGCAGTGAAGGCAGATACTAATACAGTAAGCTATACACAGCATCTTTTTTTTCTGTCCTTCTCATATGCCAGCTTATAATTTAATGATTAAAAGTAAAACACTGATTTCTACAGGAGATAAAGACTGCTTGGGGAAACCTTGTCTGAGACTTTAGAGACCAATGTTTCAAGGATATTCTAAGTTTAATATCCACATTCTTGATAAAGTCTGAGGATGAAAGTGGATATTAAGCTGAGAATATGCTAGAAACATTGGTCTCTTCTGTCTTGCATTCTGGTGCTTTGGTTTTGTTTTATATTAATGTTGATATACACCTGGTCAGGCTTTGCTTCATTTTTTTTTTTTGTTTTTGCTTGTCTGAGACTTTCATTACATATTTTTTTTATTCAGAAACCATTTGCTAATCAAGACGTATCATACAAATCTGTGTGGTTTCAAGCAGTGATGCCATTTTTGAGGTGACCAGGATTTTGTAGCCGATATCCCTGCAATTGCTTTTTGAATACCTGGTTAGGTCCATTCCAACTTCAAGTAAGTATACAAGCACTTTCACATTCATATGGATGTATGGCACAAGCTTCATATATCATATAACGTAATGTTTTTATACGTGCGAGTATAGTGAAAATGCATTGCTGGTTTCATGTAGGTGGTGGGGAACAAACCAAGGGGCTTAATTTGGTAAAGACACTTACTTCTATCCACCCATGCATCAATGAACATAGCTAAATACAAATCCATGTGATTAGTATGTGCAAAATGATGTCTGATGTCTATTAGCCTACATCAGTGATGTGACCACTGGTTTTCCCTGATACAGGCCAGTAAAATGTAATTTTTTCGTGGACCATGTAACAGATCTACATCCTTCTGGTGTCTGAGATCTGTGTTCAGGCCCTGAATGCACGCCACGCTCATCTGCACAGATTGAAATTTGTCTCAAGAGGATAACCATGCACTAATATCTAGGACACACAGGTATTGCTGCCTGACTGCAACAACCTCTGTAAAAAAAAAACACTAATAGGTAATGGGAGAACCACAGCTGTTGACGAAATATGGTGAAAGGAGCAATATGATCAAGTTTATTGATTTGCATCGACAAAAATAAGTGGAGATGGTGGGTGCAAATGCTGGGAATCATGGTAGTTTCAAGCCTCTCTCCTTTTTAAGTTATTTGCTTTCTTCACCACACCTACCAACCATTAAACTATCAGAAATATCAATCCACAACTCACTGATTCCACTACATACATAAATGAAAACAAAAGAGCTTATGTCCACCAGGTCTGCTGCTGACCATGTTCAGATGTTCTTTATTTACCAAGCTCTTTTCAGCATTTTGTCAATATAAATTAAAACCCTGCTTCTTTTGAGAGGCTTATTCACACTCCATCCTCCCCATCACTAGCTAGTCCACACCTTACCTTTCTGATGATCTACATTCTACCATCTCATCTGGCAATTAATTCTGGGACCTGTAAAGCAATATTAGCTAATGACAGTTGCAAAATGTTGCTCATTCAGTTGTTTTCCTCGGGCATTCCTGTTCAGTTTTACACCACACGTCTGTTGCTCGGAGACCTGTACTGTTCTCCACATGTCCAGTTTCATTTACCATCTTGGTAAACCACTTTTTGTCACCCAGCTTGAAGCTTCTCTGATGGTGGCTCCCAGAATGGAGTGCAGTTTTCTACATAAGGCCTTAGAAGCACCTTTTACAAGAAATGGATGACACTTCACTCTCCAGAGTACACATCTACCGTACTGCATACTCTTGCATTCTTCTGGATTTTGTTACTACCCTTTTACATTGCACAGCATGATTCCATGTTGGATTTATTACAACACCCAGAACTTTCTGCTCCTCATTCCATGCTAGGGATACCTGCTATGCATTCTACTGAAGTTCCCCACCATGAATGTGTACCGCCTAGACTGTTTACACATTAAATCCCACCTGCAGCTAGTCCTCTCATCCTGCTTGTTTCACCAGGTCATGCTATTGACTTGCTTGGGTAACATTCACTGAGGACACTTCAAGACCACTTTTACGGAATTTGGTTTGGCTGAACAACAGTGTGAATGAAACAACATTTAGTCAGATTTGGTGAAACCAAATTCAATACTGGCTGAATGCTTTTTTGTAATATTTGCAATAATCAGTGGCTTCAAAGTTAAACGGGTTAGGTTAAGGATTGGTGGCATGCCAAGTACTAGATTCTGTATATTTTTCTTTATGTGGGGAAGGGGGAGTGATGGGGTTTGCTTCATTAATCAAGTACTGTAATTATACGTATGCCTTAATTTTGCTTATTTTCAGTGAATCTGTCTTCCAGCGAAGTGGCTGTAGCAATGTGGGTCTCACTATATGATTTTTTTTATATGCTAGCATTTGTTAAGGTATCTGTATATCTGCCTTTTTTTTTGTTTTACCACGTGTTCCTTTTGATGCAGTCACTAGACAGATTAAGCATATTCACTAGTTGTAGAAGGCTATCTGACACAAATACAGTGAAAAGAACTGACTCTGTTATTTAACAATTTGACATCTCACTGGTTACTGGTTTATTGCTTAAAAATACCTTCTTACTACTTTCTACCTTCTGTAAACTAACCTGTCCACTTCACCACTGTGCATTCTTCATGCATCCATTATATGCAAAGCTACAATAACTTTCAATTTACCACCAGTATCCCATGAGAGCATTGTTGAATGCCTGATAACAAGAGTTTAGGTCCACCAGCTAGTCCCCCATTTTCAGTAACCTAATCATACAGCCAGTACAGATTAAAACATCAGGACCGCTATACTGTGTGTTCACACTACTTTTTGCATACTTTTTTGTTCCTCATATGTCTTAGCAACTACCAAGCCTTGTTTCTTTTGAAAAGCTTGTTCTCATTCTACCCTCTCCACCCCTGGAGGAAGGCAGAGGAGAGTGTGAGCAAACCCTTAAATCATTCCTGAAACACTTTAATTTGCCAAGTCCAATGCAATGCCTGTTATGCTACATCTCAGGGCAAGTAAGTACTTCTGCTTACCTGCAGTGCTCTGCTAGTGTGTCTGGCACCCCCCCCGGCTGGGGTCCTAGTCTTGCATTTACCTGTGTGGAACACACAAAGCCACTTCTGAGATCACAGTTTTGTAGTGGGTCTAACTACACCCAAAATGATCAAGTCAACCAGTGTCAACTACTCCAAGCCTTCCAAACCAGAAGCATCAGCCCCCATGCTAACTAAACAGGGGACGGCTGAGCTGCAGTCATGTATTTATCCCACTGCTCCATACAGCTAACTCTGCGGGTTCAAACTATTGTCGATTTCATATGCAATTTACATTTAGGAACTTCACAAGTCAACTCCACAGACCTTTCTCCATAACCTTTCCAGGAATGGTGGTAAAGCTGACTAGTCCATAATTATGAAGCTCCTTTCCAGACTCCCTTTGTACACAGGGATCACTGCTGCCATATTCAAGTCATCCTTTATTACTACATTTTCCCAAAGAGACTACACAATTTTGCCAATGATTCACCAAGACATCTGACATTTGCCACAGGTACTGATTTCTCAAATTTCCAGTTGCATTTCATCAGTACCTGAAGTGTTTCAAAGAGCTATTGCAAAGATGACAGGGCTTTAAGTTGATACTAATACTATTAATATACTGGCAGGAGGTATGACTAAAGAACATAATAAATATACTGATTTGGTGATTGGAGAGAATGAGACAGAACAACTTCAACATGAACAAGAGTAAGTGTAAAGTCTGTGTTCTATAAATAAGATACATGGGTCATGCTATAACTACAGTGGACCCAAAATGAAATGATAGAAAAATAAAATAAAAGCTGTATTTGAACTTCTCTGCTAGAGAGTGAACAAGCACTTATGAGATCTCTTGGCATGACAAACAGTACTGTGAAGTTTTTGTTTTCAAATATGTCAGAAACAAGTGAGTCACTAAGTAATATTTTGGATTAAGATATGGTGCAGTGCTTGAGCTAACAGCAAAGAAAAGCTTTGAATTTTAAACGGTAACACGAACACCCCCACTTACATATTTTGATGTGAATTAACCAGTCATACTTTCAGGTAGAGGCCAGCCATAATGAAGCTGGTACCAAGAAGACTGCAAGATGATAAACATGCTGCTTTTGTTGAAAAGGCTTTACAGGCTGTTAAAGAGATATTCAAAGACAGAGAAATAGTTGCTAGCCAAACTGCATGGTTGTGAAAAATCTCCTGAATATATTTAGGGGAATAGCACTAGTAGAAATTGACTATAAGCCTCTGCAGTGTATGTTCACATCATCTTTCCAAAAGACTACCTAGACTGCAAAGACTGCTGTCACAGTTGCAGACTTATGATCTAATAATGAGTAATAAAACCATGAAAAGACAGAATGTAGCACGTGTGCTGAGATACTCATCCATGCCATGTCATCAAAATCTGCTGGAAATTAACTATGAGACAGTAACTATGTGAGGAGTCTACAATTTCCTGTGATTGAAACATTTTAAAAAATTCAGGAAATCTTGTGTTTTGAGAAATTGTGGCTCTCTATAGAAATATTAGCACTTGAAATGTCTGGTGCAGACAATCTGAAAAAGATGATAGAAAATACAGGAGAAGAGCAAATCTCAAATATCACTTCTCTCCTTTAAACTTCTTTTTTGGAGAGGGGGAAAGACCCCCAAACTTATATATAGCAATGCTGAGATCACCATATCTCGAAGAAAAGGGGAATAGTCTGAGTAATGGCCTTTCTGGACTTTGACTATATTTTCAGGCCATTCTGTCTCCATGTTTTGGGACTTACTCTACTGGAGTCTGACATTTCAAATAGGTTGGAGAAACTGTTCAACTCAAGCAGTTGCTTTAATATTATCCAGATAAACTGGTGCATTTTGTATACTTGAATTGAATTAACTTATCTGTGTTCAGCTGTACTAGCAGACTTAACTACTGTACATTTATCCCTGACAGTAATTTTTCAAAAGATGGGCAATAAGGTAACAACTAAAGAGGAGACACTACACAGGATTGCATGGATCAGGCTGACAAGAAAAATATGGTGAGGATTTGGTCAAATGGCAGCCTTAAATCTGGTGTGGTGTGATATGGTAAGGTCCAGTAGAATAACTGGACAAGACAAACAAAGGGTGAAACTACCTATAGGAAACTCCCCAGGCATATTTAGGCTAGAGCTGCCCATAGAATGTTCCCAAAGTGCACACAAACTCATTTTTCATCCCTCCCTCTGCTCTACCTTTAAAATGCACCAGCCACAAAGACTCCTAAGATCTAGCAACCAAAACCTAATAGAACTGTACAAACCCCTTCGCTCCTCAGGACAAAACCTTCCTGTCCTTTGCCCTGGCACGCCTATGGAACTCCCTCCCTTTCTCCATCTGTACTATCACCAACCTCCCTTCCTTTAAAAACTCACTTCACTCACATCTAACATCCACATGGTAATGCTCCTGCTCCCACCCCTCATAGCCTATTCTCCACTTCCTACAGGCAATTATTTCATATATTTCCAGACACCAAATACTAAGCCAAGTGTAAATAAACTCTTATAATTCTCAAATCCTACTATTCCATTTCAAGAAACTGTATATTTACTAAAGCAATGTTTTGTTTTTCTACAAAATGTAACCTAAAAATTGTATTGTAACTGCTTAATCTTTGTTTTGTCTTTGAACCTACATATGATTGAAATTGTAAACTGCTGTAATCTTTTTGTAACCTTTGTTTTGGAGCTTTTCTCCCCAGGAATCCATTGAAAATGGGTTCTTATTGGCTCGATGGACTATCCTGGTTAACCAACTGCAAATAAATAAATAACTAAAATAAATAAAAGTGGAGTCATGGAGGAAAACCTACAGTTTAATATCCTCAGATTCTAGTAAACTACAGGTTGCTCAGTGAAAGTACTGCACAGCATACTTTTTTAAAGTAGCATGAGAAAGAAGTTCTCATGAAATGGCTGTGAGAGATAGCTGGATTTAAATGGAGCTGAACTGAATATGACATGAGTTCAGAACAGGCCTTTAGACAGAGAGGTCCTATGAAAAGTATTTCTGGTACGTTTTCATATAATGGAACCTCTACCCTGGTATCTGAGGGAGAATAAGGGTTGTTACTGCCCACTAATACAGCATATGATTCTACCCTGTCTGATGACTAAGAAATAGTTCTAGAACAAAAAAGGACCATCAGAAAAAATCAAATACGAAAACTGTTTTATTAGTAAATTGTGAATTGTTAAAGTCAAGTCATTGGTTGCTTTCAAGGTTTAAAAAAACTCAAATCTTTGTTTTTGTTTTCTGCAATCAGATAATTTATGCTAAATTACAGGATTATTGTTATAGGTGTAAAGCATGACATATGATGAAGAAATATAGTTGAAAGGCAAGTGCCATTTGAACTTATGACCCATTGATATCATAGTAGCGAATAAGTGAACTACCACAACTTTTTAATACACTACAGATGTGCAAAAAAAAAAAAAACTAGAGGGGACTGATGAATGCTCTGAATTTTACTGAGTTCAATATGATGCCCTCTTGCCACTGAACCAATTGTGTAATACAAAATAGAGCAGTTGAGATGTATGGACAAATGGTACACAGAGCAACAAATGGTTACACCAGATGATAAAAAAAAAAAAAATCTGAAATTGACTGAAGTGTAGGAGTGTGAGGAAGCTTCAGTCTGCCTGGAGGTAAGATGGCACTCTGGACTGGATACTCCAGAAAGGTTTTGGGACTTGAGAAAGCTTATCAGCTGTCACTGACTTGTGTTGAATCGACTGATGGTAAAACTAGTTTGCAGTTTGTGGTAGATCTGACAACCTAGAAAAAAGTGCAGGGTTAAGCCCAGAATTAGAAGATCATGATTTCTTGGAAACTACTTTGTTACAAACATTATAGTTTGACGAGATTATTAAAGAGTGCAATTGATACGTGTACAAAATGCAAACTGGCATTTCCTGCAGTCTTGAAGGTGTTTTTACCAACCAGAGTGCAGATGTTTATGAGCTCTCACAGATGATTTATTTTATTTCAGTTTCATTAACAGGTAACTAGGTTTGTCTGCTGACCCTTTTCAGCCACGACCTGGGTACAGAGAAATTTAGAGATAATGCAAGTTGAATATGAGACAAAAAGATCAATCCATACAAATATGTTTACAGAAAGTCAAGAAATTCAATAGCAAGTGATAAAATAAATACAATATTTACAAGAGTGGCATTTGAGTAAATTATCCAGTTTAAAATAAATTAGCCACAACATACAAGTGTGTAAACACCATATGGTAAAGAAATGTTTTATACTGATATAACTAATGCCTTAGCCAGTATCTCAGAAGCATGAGCATGTCACTTCCTTAAAGAGGGAGTCTTTTAAGGATGTTTTGAATGTCTCTAAGGTTTGACAAATCCTAACTTTAAATAGTAAATTAATCCAAGGGAAAGGCCCCAATGCTGGGCATACTGTTGGTATACTTCACTAGTTTTACTTCCAAGGTGAAACAATTCAAGGGGTTCCAGAATTTAGATAAAATGCCAGGTACAAGTCAAACATACATATATTTTAAGTTCATTTTGAACAACAAGATGTTCAACATTTTAGAACCAGAAGGGAGCCTGTATATAAACCCTATAAATGATATTGCCAGGTAGGGGGAGAGAGATAGAAATGACATAAAACAGCTTTGATTACCTGCTATTAAACAGCAATGAAAGCTATGTTTCTTTGCATGCAGCTTTGATTTGATGTAGCATTTTCCATAAAATCTTAGTGGAATAAGCAGCTCCAGCAGCCGTATGAAATAAGTAGATTATAGCGCATACTGAGAAAAGTCACTGTGGTGCACTTTTCAACATAATAATTACTCTTCTTACAAACATAATCGCCAGCTGTGCACTAATTAGAACATGAAACTTCAGGAGATCAAACTTCTACAGACTAAAAAAATTGTGCTTAACAAAACACCACAAATACTATATAATTACTTAAAATAGCACATAGTGCAATATTATTTACTTGTACATTTAGTCAGTGCCTAAAATGGCCAACTTGCAGTCTCTTAAATGCATGGATATGAATTATAAAAGCTTTAGCTTAATGAGACTTGATACATTTTTTTCTACTATTACTCTACAGCTGCGTCATTTTAGTAGCCAGTAAACCGCTGATTCTACGTTTAAGTATGGACAATTTATTACAACTGTCTAGTGCCACTTGCAACCTTTCAACAACAAATATAATTTTAAGACAATAGTTAAGATAAAGAGCATTATCTCAGTATGATTGCACATATTATAATGGTGGACAGCTATTTCGTCTTTCCATATAATTATGCTCTTGAAACGGCATAGTAAAGCATGTAACGCTGTGCTTGTTGTGAAGCTAAACAGGCAACAGTTACCTACAGCAAGACAAATGATAAGCTAGTTAAGTGCATCTTAGTTAAATTGTGTGTGTGTGTGTCTGTCACTATTTAATACATACACACATATTTATACAAACACACACACAGATACAAATACACACTTATTTTTAACATCTTCCATTATCCTTCTTTATATGCACTAGCCCAGAAAAACATGAGTCCATACAAGTATGATTTAGAATATTCTAAACCCAACTGCTTTACACAAATTAACTGTAACATCTCATTGTCTCTCACCAGCTTCAGTTATAAATATTTTTAGAGTTTAGACAGAACACTAATATTCCATGAAGTTCTGCTTCATAAGTTCTAAATGGCAGTCAGTTCACTTTTCAGTGACAGGCTTCCTCAGAGCTCACTCTGTTGATATTAGACAGGCAACTTGCTGGTAAGTGACATATTTACTCAAAGTTCAGTGATCTGAGTTAATTATATAAATGGAAGTGAAGCCCGAGCATATAACATGCAGTCCTTCCACATCAGGATTCTCATCGAGTTACGTATCCATCCCCCTGGCTGTGATCAAATAGATTCAACTAAATCAGACTAGATGAAGTGAACTGTATTCATTGCAAAGCAACTATGATCAGAGAACAATTTCCTTAAAGAAGCAAGCATGCTTTACCTCTTCTACAAGGGCTACATTGTGGCAAGAACTCTGCAACTTGAAGCAAGCAGATATATAGTTATTGAACTCCAAAGATAAACACAGCTGTAATCCTAAAGTCACTGACTTACACAAATACTACAGCAATCACAACTGATCAAATGGCAGTGTAACATTTCCACAAATACAATTTGATTCACAGATTTGATCAAACTGTTAATGAAGCAGAAGCCTACTACTGACGAAAAGTTATACACACGCAAAAAAACAGAACAAAGAAAACCTTTGTTTATAATAGAAACATTTTAAAGACATTTAATAAAAGAATGCTATAAATATTAATAAAACTGAGGTCAGTTTGGACAGATTTATTTAGTATCATATGTAGTATGTATGGCATCCTTATTTTATGTTGATTACTGAAAAAGTTGTTGTAAAAGCTGCTCTCTACAGTAAAAAGGTAATGCAAGTAAAACTAACATAACTGGGCCCCTGTTATATACCTGACTGGAAAACACTGTGTTAATTATTCTATTCAGTATCTGTCAGTCCTCTGTGTCCCCAGGTATTACAAGTATGTAATTGTTCACTTTACCAATTTTTCTGAGCAAAGGTCTAAAGGTATCTGTATCAGCAAACTTCCATAAGAAATGCTTAGGTGCTTCAAAAGCTCTGCACTCAGTGTCACGGAAATAACATCAAAGGCTTGCGGTGGCAATGACTTTAGATGCTCAATTTCATAAGAACTTTTAATGAATTTAATTCCACAAAAATGTCTGCCATACCAGAAACAATGGCCTGTGGGTACAATATAAAGGGTAGCAGGGAGGTTTTCTGCTGGAGTGTGCCAACCTTTTGATAAACTCCATAATCATCTATAGATGACAGACACACTGATTTTGATCTCCTATTTGCCTTAGACATTCACAGGTTAAAATACGTCCAATCTCTTCCATGCTACCAAATCCCACCTATATTACCAACTTATCCACATATTTATACACTTTTAATTGCTTCATGCTTCCATTTAATCCCACAATGTTTCTTCTTCCCCTTACCCTTTGACTCGCTAGCTATGACTCTAGATAAAATTCTACCTCTCTCCTTCCCTGTAATCCTCTCCCTACTAGAGTGTCCCCCAACCTACCTTTTATTATATGTTGCATGCAAGTTCTTTTATTTCACTATCCCCCATTTGAAGAAATTTAACCCTACCATACTTGAACATGCATTCTGTTTTTCTGCCATTTTTCTCAGTAATGTCCAATAAACACTACAAAAACTGTGCTCAAGCTCTACGATTGTCATTTACCAGGAGAAAACATTTAGATACTTCAAGCGTTATTATAAAGCTTTGACCGTCTTACACAAATCTACTGACATATCACCACATGACAATCCCCTATTTTCATATTTTTGTGATCATTTTCAAACTAGCTTTCTGGACACCATAAATCCTGAAACTGCAACACTAATGTAGTGTGTGTGCACTTACATTTTTTGGCAGACAGTCTTACTTGTACATATCATGCAATCTATTTATTTGAATGTTCATTAAACAATGTGGAGTCCCCATCCCCCACCTAGCCTCCAATAAAAATGGGCTCTACCCAGTCTTAACACAAAATAAATGCAGTTCAATTTTTGTCTAACTTTGCTCCAAAAGGTGCAACATCCTTATATCTAGCAGGTTGAAACTCCCAGCAAAACATAATTTACCCAGAGAATACGCCTTGCATTACTGCAGTGTTTTGCAACATGCAATATCCTGAATACTCACGTTTTACTTTGCACAGAATTACATATACCAGTAACTATTTTTCTAAGAATCTATATTCTACAAGTTGCTTCTTATTTTTTCCAAAGCATCTGACACAACAGTAACTTTGGATATACGGTGACTAAATATGCACAATACCAGTAATCACATTCTCACCCTCATAAAATCTGAAAGTACAGGTCTGAGTTTTATGGAAAGGGGAAGTCATTGTGAGAAATCCATATCTTTTCAATAAAGGTTTTTGTTTTTCGACAAGAGGAATGGAACTTGTTTTCAAAATCTCTATTAAAAAAAAAAAAAAAATACTGGCGGAATTTGTCACTCTGCCCATCCTTATTCATGTGAAGTAATCCTAACTCTATCCCTGCCTCTAGCCCATCCTTGCACAAAAAAACAAGTTTCCTTTATCTGATCAATACACAAAACACTCAGACATACACTCAGACATACCCCATGCAAACACACACACACACACACACACACACACACTAAAACTGTACCTTGACCTAGCCCTTACTCTAACCCTATCCCGCAAACACTTCCACCTCTAACACCAACCCATTTATCTCTGTCGAGGAAATAAAGGTTTGGGAAAATGAGGATTTGGTATATCAAGCATTCAAGAAAAACACTACAGTTTACTTTGCTGAGAAAACACACACACACACACATATATATATATATATATATATGTATATATATATATATAAATATATAATACATACATATACACACACACAGAAACGTGTGTATGATTGTGTGTGTACATACACGTTACTGTCATACAACTGCTTGATTCGTGAACTACTAGCCTATTGGACAGAATTAAAAATATATCCAAAACTTTTGCTCACATCGTTAACCCTTTATTTCACACAAAGAATCATCGTCTTTACCAAAATATTCCTCATTTCTAACACTTCCTAAAATAACTTAAAAAAAAAAGGTGGTGTATAACTGCAGACCTGCCTTCAGTATGCAAATGAACACCCATGTGAGTAAATCAAAAAAATATGGTGTACTCTTCCATACACAGCATGTACTGAGGAAAGGCAATAACACCTTAAAATGTTACCTGTGGTACAACCAGCAATATTTATAGCAAGAAACAGAAAGTCATACTAACTGCAGATATTTTTTTTAATTAAAGACCTGAAGTGTATCTGAGTTTGTTGATCATTGTCTGTGCTTTTCAAAACATAGAAATCCTGGATTCAGAAATGGAACAAAGTGGTTTGTGTACTGCTTTCTCTGTATTTTCACTCATAAAAGGAATGTGAGAGATAGGGCAGCAGCTTTCCAGAGCAACTGGCCCCAAAAGGACTCCTCTTAATAACTGATGTAATCAAGGTCTCCTTTAATGTAGGTAGAAAATCATCATTTGATAGGATTGGACAATTCTGAAAATAAGAGAGTTCAGTATTACACAGAAGAATATTAATAATCTAATTGGCTCTGGGTTCTAGCCCACAAGTGGGATGCAAATTTGGAAGCATTAACATGAACTCTAGAAAGTTAAGATTATCAAACTTGTATACAGTCCAGTTTCCAAGATTAATGTCACAGGCAAATGCAAGCTTAGTGTGCACATAAACAAGTGTATCTTGCCTTCCTTGTGAAGGCTTAAGCATCTAATTCACAGTTGTGTAACATAAAGGCCTTCTGAGTAATTAGATAGGCTAAAAAGCACAGCTTGCTGACCACAAATAGTTCCTCAGAGAGGACATCTGCCTTGACATGTAAAATGCCTTCTTATGGGGAAACCTGTGACTGGTACCTAGAAAAGCACAATCCCAGTGCTTTCATTGGCCGTCAATTCTTCCCTCTGCCACCCCCCCCACACACACACACACGCAGTGAAGCTTAGAATTATACCCCTGCTCCCTTTACGACACATGAGCTAGGTGTACAATTACAGGGGTGAAACAGCTGTCATCACAATTGTTACACTCAACAACCAGCTGCTCCTAATCATCCACAATGCAGTCTGAGAAGAACTGTTCAAGGTCTGGGAAAGAATATGATGCTGGACAGATACTTAATTGTGATCATCTCACCATCAGGAGGAATAAGGCAAAAGATGCTGAGACTGAACCAGAATGAGTGGTGATCAGACTAGAAACATGATTTTACCCCCTGACCCATGAAGGACATCCCAAGATGGACCTCCAAATCCATTAAGTGGATGAGCCTGTGGTGGTGGAAAGACAACTGAAATTAATCTAAACTCTTCCATGATGGGTATAATTTTTTTTAATAGAGCTAGAGTCATCACTGATGCTGGAGCCCCAGATAGTCATGAAATCTGTACAAATCCGATATAATACAGGAAAGGACAAAAGAGAGGTATATAGAAGGCATCTGTTGAGAAATGCGTCTCATGCACCCCTGACAACAGACCAAGAACAAGTTTATAAGCAGCTGAAATACTAAAAATAGTCTTAAGTACTGGTACCGAATTTGGGCTAGTTAAGTCTACAAAACTAATCAGCAACAAAATGCTATGCTGAGTAGCAAGTTTACTATGCTGAATACTCAACATAAAATAATAAAGCTAGCTATGAAAAACAAACACCACAAGTGTGAAATATCATACAATGATAAATGTAGTATAGAGTATAATCAAACTAGAAGAAAAAGCCCAAACAGGTCAGCACAGGCTTCACATCAGCATCACAGCTGTGACTGAAAGTGCTAGCTAAAGTGAAGCTATTAAACCAAGGATGAAATATGGGTTGCATAAAATGAAGCAAAGAAATATAAAGTGTGGTTCCAACAGAAGCCAACACCAAAGTTTACACACTCCAATCCCAATCCCAATCCCACAGGAACTTTAAGTAGCAGAGACTGAGAGAGAACTCCAATTGATGTCCATCCGTTAGGATCTTAAGTAGAGATGACTAGTTCTTGTGTCCAGGATTCAAAGCAAATAACTCACTTACTGAAGTTATGAGCTAAAACAAAGCAGACGTGGGCAACAGCCACAGCTGAATGGAGTTGGCAGGTGAAAACTTTGTTCAGCTTCAGTTCAATTCACCACAGGGCAGTGCAGTCTGGTTTGAGCACTGAATGCTAAATATAGTACACTAAACCTTCAAAGTTGATGGACTAAAATGAAAACATGTCAGCAACACACAATCTGTTTAAAAAAGGTCTTATTTCAGAAAGCAAAGTTCGAACAGTTACTAGTTACCCTTCATGCTAATACCCAAATTCAAATCATGAAAGGTAAATGAGCAACTGTGAATAACTGTTAATACAAGCCAGCAGCAGTACAAGTAGTGCCTGCTGTTCCACAACAACAACCAGCTTACAATCTACACTAAAACTTTTATCTCAAAAGTAGTTAACATCTGAAATGTATGTACAGCTCACATCAGTCAGTCTCCACCATAACTGGCTAAAGAACAAGAAGGGAAACCATCCCCAGCAGCACTATGACTCGCTGCATGCAAACAATGATTTTCCTTCTTCGCTTGCTCCACAGCAGACTGTATTGCCTATTCCCAGTTGCCTTGGTTGTTCATGTTGCAAATGTCCCTGTTACGTATTCCTCTTGTACCCATAGATCATCTATAAACTGATGTGAACAGTCATCCCTAGTTTTCTTATACCTTTAAAATGTTCATTTCTAGCTAGTACATCCTGTTCCAAGTGTGAAGTATGTACAGTTACTGCCAAACTCAAAGTAGTCTGCCCTCATACTGATTTTTTCAGTTTCTGTAGTGAAACTGCCAGTAGTTTATAAGCAACTGAGTTAAACCCACCATTTTTGTGACAGCTAATGTTTTCTGGAATTTGGATTACTAAGTAAGGCTGGTGCTGCATTAAGGCATCACACCAGATCCATCATCCCTTTACTAGGCTTGAAGCTCCACGTCTACTGATGCTACAGAGTCTAGTTTCACAATGGCTACATCCTACATCAAGGAAATTTGAAAATATATAATGCATTTCTTTAAAAAGTTGAGCAATGAATCACATCAAAAATATATTTCCTTAAATTGCCACCAAATGCTCCAATTCTGATTTACAAATCTGGGTTACCACTTTTCTAACAGTATCAATGATATCCAGCATGAAGTTATACCCTAAGTCAATAAAGTATTTGGCAAACCAACAAGATATACTCACAGATGTACTTTAAATTTGTATCTCTTTCTGTGCATAAGTTCAAATATACCCAGTACCATGATGTGTGCATCCTAACACTAAACATGATTTTTGCAACCAGTGCATAACTTCAAACTCACATCCCCTCAATCCTGCACACATTAATGCAACATATGACTGCATATTCTTTTGCACAGACCACCACCCATGAACATCTTTGTTGTAGTATAACTGATGTCACATGCTCTTGTGATCAATAGTGATAATATTTCACCAGCATTGCAGGGGTATATAATGATACAGTGGCAAAGAAATAATTGACTATTCTCTCATGGATTACATAATGTATTCCATTCTTTGTTACCAGTCCCAAAAAGCCCCAATAATTCCAATAATCTGAATCTCAGATTATAAACATCTTCTATACTAATTGGAATGTGACAATTCTGTGGGTGACATTTCTTTGAATCCCAAAGTTATGAAGCAGTTTTACTGAAAACCTAGATTCAACAAGACTAACTCTGACCATTCCCCACTGTCATGCAACCATGGAATTCCATGTGTGTATCCCACCCCATCCCTGAATCTATCCACCCACAACCCCTTTTTCCCATTTTTGTACATATGGTTGGAATGTCACTTCACCAGTGACAATCATCTAGAGCCAAAGTTTAACTGGGTGTCTAGCCCTGCCTCAGTAGTTTATCCACACCACACACACTCACCCATAGCCAAGTAAGACTGTCCAATATACCTAACTGCATGTTTTTGGAATGGGGGAGGAAATCAGAGCACACAGAGGAAACCCACGCAAACTCCACACAGAAAGCACCCCAGCTGAAAATCGAACCAGGGAACCTCTTGCTGTGAGGTGACAACTATCTGCTGTGCCAATGTGATGCCCATCTACACACACACACACACACACACACACACACACACACACACACACACACAAATAAAAGGTAAAGTGTAGTAAATGAAAATGTGAAAATCTGTCTGATTTAGGACAAGTAATCACAGGACAGCAGTCAGAAGCTAATAAAGTGTATTCTGATTACCAAAACACACTAGAAGTCTGAGTCATCTACTCAACAAAATCAACCACAAACACTTTAGTGCTCACATTCAGATCTGAGATAACTAATCAGAGTACAACTAGTCAGAAGTCAATAAAATGCACCTTGATTAGCAAAACAAAATACTGAAATCTCTGGTCAAATTTATTTATTTATTAGAATTTGTTTACCAGGATAGTCCAACTGTGCACAAAGGCACTTCAGCCGAGGCCTGGGGAAAAGCTCCACACAAATGTTTACAATAGGTTACAGTCTAATAAAAACATTCCAAACAACTATCAGTTAATGGTTAAAAGAGAAAAGGAGCACATTACAGCTAGAGGAGGTTGTAGTCAAATATTATACCAAGAGAGAAAATAAAGGAAATGTCTTGAACATTAAGAACAGCTAAGCAGTACTGCACAACAGTTATACACTTACTTGCACTGTACATGTCACAGACATGGCTAAAGGCCTTACTTAATCAGCCATAAGAAAGAAAGAGGGCAAGACATATGTGAACAATCAACAGCAAATAAGTGGTGTAACAACAGTACAATGTCAATTACTAACATTGGCTTCTAAACTCAGGCTTATATACAGCATTTACAGATGAGTGACTTAGCTGCTATAGGTGGGGTGAGACATACAAGGAGTAGTTAATTAGGTACAGATGAATGGTGGGGCTGGCTCTCTAGTGAAATACTGGTACAGAAAATGCAGTGTCTCAACAAGTCAAAAAAAAAGACCGAAAACACAGGAGTAGAGTAAATCTCAAAAATCACTCTTTTTCTGTAAACTGCAGTGGGGAATGTACCCCACACCCCCCAAAAGGGCCCATAACCATACCAGAAGAATGTAGAGCCCCTGAAATCACAGACACTCAGGTTAAAACAGCCCTCTCCAAAGCCAAAAACACAGCATCAGTGGGACCAGATGGTGTCCCAGGCTGCATCCTACACGAGCTCAAAGACAAACTAACCCCTCACCTAAACACACTGTTCAAACTCAGCCTCTCCACAGGCTACGTACCCATAGAGTGGTACACAGCAACGGTTATTCCGCTCCACAAAGGTGGAGCCATAACAGACCATTGGAACTATCGCCCTATAAGCCTGACTAGCTTGGTCTGCAAGACTATGGAGTGCATCATCATGGAACTCATTAACAGAGACACTGGGAACCTCCAAACACTGGACCTTACCCAGTTTGGCTTTGTTAAGGGCAGATCATGCCTCCTAAACCTGGTGGACTTCTTTGGAAGTTTGGACTTTAGAAGGGAAAGGTGGTACACACAGCCTACCTAGACCTCGCAAAGGCCTTCGACACCATTCCCCATTCTGGTATTATAGACAAGCTCACCAGCCTGAACATAAAGCCCTACCGTCACAAAATGGGTTGCCAACTGGCTCACGGACAGAACCCACATGGTGAGATTTGCGGGAGCTAGGTCCGACTCTAAACCGGTTAGAAGTGGCCTTCCCCAGGGCTCAGTCCTAGGACCCTTCCTGTTTGGCATATACTTCTCAGTGGTACAGGCAAGCACAGGAGGACTATGGCTGACCAAGTTCACAGACGACTGCAAACTAGGGGCTATAACTGACTCTCCGGCTGACAGACATCCTCCAAAAGGGTCTCACTGAGAAGGATACCTGGTGTCAAAATCATGGCCTCAAGCTAAATGCCAAAAAGTGCATAGTCATCCCCTTTGGAACAAACAAAGTACACACAAACTACCACATAGGTGGTAGCCCCCTAAATACGGAAGACGTAATAAGGGATCTGGGGACCCAAGTAGACAGTAATCTCTCCTTTGATAATCACATTGCCAAAGTGGTTAGAAAATCCTTCTATGTGGCCCACCTAATCACAAAAGGGTTCGCATCCAGATCAAAAGAGGTCACTCATCAGACCCATCATAGAGTACAATGTCTCATTTGGGATGTACCTTACAAGACACCTGCAACAGCTGGAAAGACCACAGAAGTACCTCACCAAGAGGATCACTGGCCTCAAACAGATGCCCTATGCAGCTCGACTGAAGAAACTCCAGCTGAACTCGGTTGCATACCGCCTACTCAGATGTGATCTTTGCCTGACATACAAGGCCATGTCCAACCCAGAATTGATGGACATGCTCCACCTAAAGAAAACCATATCCCCTCGAGTCACATGCTCTAGGGATCTAAATCTCACCACAACAATAAATAGGAAGTACTGGAGGGATAGATTCCTGTCCCAGAGACTTCCCATGCTTTGGAACAAGATTCCAATCTACATTAGGCAGAGCTCCTCGCTAACACTCTTCAAAAGAAACCTTGACGAGTGGATGGGAAACAGAAAGTTTACCCCGGGGATCACTTCAATGGCTTTGCTGGACAGAGGCACAGGGAACTAATCTAAGGGGGTGGCGAAAGCCAACACATTCTGGCTAGGCTTATAAATGCCTTCGGGCAGATAGCCTAGTACCTACCTATGAACCTATAAATACCAACTCTAAGACTGTTATATCTCAGAGAAAAGAGAACATTCTGAGAAATGGCATCTCAAACTTGCTATACGTAAATCTGTTCTTTCAGCTATCCAGTTTCCTTATTTTGGGATTTGTTCTAGAGGTCCTGACATTTCAAACAGCCTGGTGGGCTACTAACTTGTAGGGTAGAAAAGTAGATTATGAGGTACAGTAGAATAGCTGTTAACAGATGCAGCTGTATTGAACTGAAAAGATAGACCACCGTAATAAAGTAAGTTTGAGGAGGTGTGTGGAAGAGAAGATTTAATGGAGAGAGTAAGAAAAATGGTATGGGAGGGGTAGTTAGTTAAAGGGCAGATAGTCAGAACAGGGCAGATTAAAGAATGTCCCTGAGAATTATTTTCTGTGTGTGGATATTTATAGTATTTGCAGGATGAGGTTTAATTAATGGGTATTAAGAAACTGAGGTATTACTCTGCCGAACAGCATGAATATGGCCATGTTTCTATCAGATATTGTTTAAAGGTTAAAAGGTTATGTTTTTTTTTTTTTTTTTTAGGGTGATTGGGATGGAGTTCCAGAGTCTGGATACAGAGTAGGAGTGGATGGAGTCACCTGCAGAGTTATTATATTTTGTGAATAATAACAGGCATTTTTCTGTGGAGCAAAGGGTTCTGCTGGTAGTAGTGATTAATTCTGATGCTGATACTGGGGCATTTACCTGAATTGCAGATTAGCCTGTGTGCAGTGACTTATTAAGAGAAGTTTAGGGTATGGTCCAGTTCAGTCCACTAATATTTTTAGAGCTAGCCAGTGAAGTGTTTTGTATATGTCATCAGCAGCAAATGCTGCCATTTTATTGCAGCACTATTCTACTAGGTAGAATTGGGTAGCTTGTAGATTTATAAAAATGGCAGCAAGGCACAGAAGAGTGGGGAGAAGGTAACCTACGTCAATTGTTTTCTTACTGTCATCTGTACAGGGCACATTTTTTTTACTGTTTTATACGACTCAAATTTAAAATTTTCATCATTTATGATCTATAGAAATTTTGTGTGAGTTACAAGTCCAATTTTGGTAGAGGTTATGTTGTACAGAATCTTCTGGTGAGAAATTGCTTGTGGGTAAGTAGAACTAGTTTAGATTTTGGAGGTATAGGACTGAATGTGAGTCCTGCAGCCAGATGTTAAGAGATAGAAGGGATTCATGGGTTATCTGTTGTAGATTTCTAGATGTCTGGCAGAGCACATTAGGGTTAGGTCAACAGTATAATGTAAGATGGTGGCACTTTTACTTGCAGTCTGGATGCTGTTTATAGATGCTTTGAAAAGGATTTAGAATAGACCCTTGGGGGACAGCTACTGCTACAGTTAAAAATAAGAACACGGTTTGCCATTTCACAGCCTGCTGTCTGCAAGTAAAGACAGGTGACCTAGTCTTAAAAACAAGAAATGACTGCATACACTAAAGAAAGAACTCACTGAGTGACCACACAAAGAGTTAAAAAAAAAAAAAAAAAAGTTTCAAAAATATTAACATTGATTTTTTTTCAAGGGTCAAGCATTCCTACACCAACCACACGCCTTGCTACTTACATATACCAACTCAAAAGCTTGCACAAGGACAAATAAAGCGAACGATTTGCAAATATGTAATAGTAACCACTTTCCTCTTCTCTGTGCTTTCATGATGTCTAAGTCTGAAGCTAATGGTGAAACAGTGCTTCTCAATCACTGGGGCTTGAAATCTCTAGCAGTATTCAACAACAGTGATATTCAGCATTCTCAGATCAACAACTATGTACCCTTCAACAAATACAAGAGAAATTCAAAGTAATGTTGAATGATGTTGGAAGAAGAAGAATCTTGCTTTTGAGTATTTATCTGGTAGTGACTTTCAGTGTCATGGACTCCCACTGTAATAAAGGTGCCATTCAGCTGCACTGGCCATCTGTGGGCTATATTCTGTAGCTCATACAACTGTGGGAGGCTACTCACCTTAGAAGGGGAAATGTAACATTCTGAAATCGTAAATATGTGCATTATTAGCAGTGGCGGCTGGTGACTTCAAATCAAAGGGGGGCTGCAGGAGACAGCTGAATGGGTGGGGCCAATGGGAAGGGGAGGAGCTATGCTCAAAAACCACAAAAACTGGAACTTTAATTAAATACACTGCCCTGGGTATCAAACCATCATTATGAGAGTCCAATCAAGACAAAATGAAGTGTAGAAGAAAAAAAAATATTTCAGTGCATTGGCTGCATGACAGCTTACTTAATATCTAGATGGAAACAAAAAGGTTGTGAGGCATGAAAAAATAAATTACTTTTTAAATACATTACTGGATTACCAGTCAAAATCAAGTACAAGACAAACAAGCAGCACTCATCTCAAACCACTTCTCCTTGCACTGCAGTTCTAATTATAATTTATATTCAGCTTTATAAAAAGTACCAAGTAACATGCTGAAAGTAGCAATGATACCCCCCACTAGTAAAAATGTTTCTTATCCAAAAAAGACCTGCTGATTGACAACTATCTACTTGTTTCATGGGGAAAACATGATCAAAGTAAAAAAAATGAACAGCAAACAAGAAACAAGCTCAAGATAAATTGCTTAAACGGTTACTGCACAGGTTATGGACCACACATGATAGATTGGCATTCTGTTTAGTTTATGGGTAAAGCCTGCAAAGATGATGGCAATGCTCCAACAAAAGTAATGAGCGTCTGAAAATACTGTAATCCTGTCCTTTATTACCAATACTGTCATATGCATTTCAATACCCAATACTTATACGTTATCTAGTTATGTAAGTATTTTCTGCATGGCAACAACAAAAAGGCTTTCAATGTTGGTAATTCTTTAACAGTAAGCTTACTTACATCTTACAATCTCAGACAAGCTTACCTGATGGTCATGAAATCATTGCTACTTAAACATAGAGCAACAGGCACTTTCTGAATAATAAGAAGCATAATCAACCGTATAAAAATATGACAGAAAACCAGAACATTCTGCAAAATCAAGCCAGACAGATGAAAAGCCACTGTAGTACTTGTGTCTACCTTGGATGGGGGGGGGGGGGTGCTGTTCACACTTACACTGCATAATTGCTCCTTGCCTTGCTTGGACACTGAATAACTGCTCCTTGCCTTGCTTGGACACATCCAGAGTCACTACATGGGGGAGTGGGGTGCAACAAGTATGTCACCACTTGAAATGTCTCTGGCTGACTGCAATGGCCCTGACACATTTGTCATACCTCTCAACCTCAGAGCTAGAAATCTGGACAGTCAGGCCCAGAATTAAGGACAATATTTAAATATTGTTCTTATAAACTTTCTAATAGAATAGTAGGTCTTGCATTAGTATGAATTTTCTGAAGGGTATGAAATCTGAAACAGAAATGTCTGTCATTGTTTTCTTACTTCAATCTTTAATGATTTGCCACTAATTTGCCAGAAAACCACAATTTTATGAAAAATGGATCAAAAATGTGATGCAAAAATATAAAATAGCCACACAATACCTGTCAAAGAAGGGACACTTTTTAGTATTAGCACTGTTAGCTTGAGCAGCTGACAAAATAAAAGAATCTACATGCATTTCTGAAATAAAAGTAATCTATAACTCTGATTATTACAGTTATTTCTTAATTGTAAACCCTCCACGTTTTCTTCCAAAATTGCCATTTTGCGGCGGGATTATTAGGGGAAGAGCAATATTTTGAGCCAAAATCGGGGACAGTTGAGAGGTTTGGATATGCCTAATTCTTTAAAGCAATTTATTTGCACATATCTCTCAACCTGTTAATGCAGGAGATCTGGACAAGGCCAAATATAATGGGGGAACATATAAACAGTACTAAAAATTGTTGTACGCTTTAGTATGCATTTTTCTGAAGGATATGACGTCTGAAACTCATTGTTTGTCATTATTTAGTGACTTAATTCCTAAATTATTTGCCAGAAAACCACACATTTTATGAGGAATAAACCAAAAATAAGAAGCAAAAATCTATTCATTCTGTGAAAATCTGGACAGTTGAGAGGTATAGTTCAGCCGGGGCTGTCTTTGAGTTTGCCACCCCTTCCCCCTCACAAACTCAGGGTTGAATGGAGCCTCCCCCCTGCAGCCATTCCAATGAACCATTACTTGGCTATTTCACCCCATTTACCATAAACACTAATGTGCATACTGCTTTACTTCTACGATGATTTGGACTTCATTTGAAGGTTTTATTTTACAGCAGAAACACTAAGACATCTGTTAAACAAAGCAATGCAATCTCACAACGAAAATAGACTGAGCATTAAAACTTCTCTGCCCTTGAAACTCACATTCATTGAAACAGCATTGAAACCCACATTCAAAGAAAATACATTCTGCCAGTGGCAAATAAAGATTAACTTTGGGCTGTTTTCAAATCATAGGCCCCTTGCACACGAAACATACACGTGGTCTTTGATACACCTTTCTGATTGTATTAAATTATATTCCTTGTACAATATAGTACAGTTGTAGAACACGTTTTAAATTTGTTTTGAACATTTACCAGTAAACAATGAAACAAAATGCATGCACCGATAATGACAAAACTGCCCAATTCAGAACATTTCTATCACAAAAGTTTACTCAAACTTCTACAGTCCACCAGTATCAGTAAATATGCACAATCTCTGAAGTAGTAAAAGTCATCTAAATAATTCCACATTAAAGAAATCTGTAACTAATGAAGAGGTTGCTGCTAACAACTTTATATAAAGGGTCTGTTGCCCTTGAGGAATAAATTGCCTGTTTCCTTAAAAAAAACGATAAGCTAGTAATATTGCAATAGGGAATGGATGGCAAACTGATAACAGGTTCATAGTTACTAGGTATCTTCACCAAAAGGGACTGCAGCATCCACCCTCTTTACAATACAGTACAGTATCAGCAATGCAACTACCTACTGTGGGAGAAGAACCCACAGCCTTCTACATCAAAAGCAAGTACAAGGACTCAGCATAAGCATCACTAAACTTTTGTTTCCCTGCAGCTCTCAGCTTCTTATAAAACCTACTTGACACTCGGCTGTATCTCTGAACTTTACAGCACAAATTTGGAAAAAGTCAAAATTTAGGAGGGGTAAAATACCAAAAAACAGGGACACATTTTAAACATTGTTTGTATAATGTTGGAAAGTTGCTAGAATAAAATGCTGTATTACCACCATACATTTCACTGCCACGTATTGAACCCAGGAGCCTGTGCAAAACAGTCAGAGCAACATCCCACTATGCCAAATCAATCACCTGTTTTATGAAAGAGGAAGACTGAAACTTAAATGGCTGCCATTTATTGAATTCAGTTTTCACCATAGCTGTCAACATCTTAGCACTGACTCTAAAGAGGTAAATTTTTTTGCTTAATAAATTGTTGTAATATCCCATTTGTCAAATTATGCCAAATGAACATTTTGGGTAAATGTCCCCCTTCTTCAGTTGTAGTTCGGGGGTTTCAATCATCAGCACATTCAGTTTTGTCCACTCATAGAGGAAGCATCCTAGTCAGGCAATGCTGAAGTTGGTTTAATATTTCATTATTTTTTTCACTACCACACAGTGTTCAAATTCAAATAAAGTGGCCTCGCAATTAAAGGCATTCGGCATCAATGTTTCAACTTCCTGTAACTCAACACAGGTTTCATACAGTAGCGACAATCGCATTCATTCAGGCTTTGTGGTCTGGTCAAGCATGCTATTCAACAGTATTCAACTATTCAACATTCTCTGTATATGTTTTTAATATCACCTCCCCTCTCATTCTTATTTATGACTTGAAGCATCATAAATTTAAAATCTTGTTCGGGTCCTTCTGACTCCTGATATGCAGCAAAAAAAAAAAAAAAGGGTACACAGCCGATTCCAGCAGACCAGCACAGCACCTACCTAGTTGTATCTATTCTCGCCAGTGACTCTGTCTACTTCCTCTCTCACCTCTCTCAATGTGGATTCAGTACAAGCCCTCCTTAGCCACCCAAGAGTCAGTCCAACGTCCAAGACAAAAAAAAAAAAATGAAAGAAGCAAGCAGTAATTTAATTAGCACCACCAACGACCTCTTCATCAACACAAGTACTACTAAGCAAGTGCTACTGATTGTTTCTCGCTCTCTTTTTTAGAGGCCTATCCACTTTGTGTTAACGTGCTCATTGAATATGTAAGCTGCTAAACAAGCGTACACATTCAGCAGCACCTTTTCATGGCCACAACACCTGCTAGCAGCCACAAACAGGTGCACAGATACTCAAGTGCACAATATCAACAAGTTCAACAACACATTGTATGTATACGCAATCCAAGTAAGTGAGCATGCATGGATGGCACAATACAAGACAAGGACGACTCGAATTACATAAATAAAAGTCAGGAGTATTGCATATATTGCAGGTAATTTCCAGAATAAAGCCAGAACCTTTGGTGTTCAGACTCACCAGATCAGCTTAATAGTAAGTCAATCACACACTGTCCATCCAATTGAACGAAGTTGGGAAATGAATTAGGTTAGTTAGCCAGCTCTTAGCCTCAGGACAAGATGACATATTTGAGGTTTCCCTTTATGCAAAATGCAGAGACGTTAATTCAGTGCTCACCGGCTGCTACTATTTGGTTCTTACTCTTTTCCCAGCACATAAAGCCCGGGAAGAGAGCAAGAACCAATCAGCCATTTAGCCCATGCACGTCATGTACATGCCTGAGGACGTCGCAGTCCAAACCCCTTCCAATTCTATGCGGTTTGGAACCGCATAGACTGCTGGGCATCAGACTGATGCCTTAATTTGCTCTCCGGACTGCAGCGCTGGAGTAACTTGGATCTAAGACAGACAAAAAAAAAAACAGGAATTTGAAACTGCGCATGCTCAGTCAGTCGGCGTAAAGCAGCCGGCTGATAAAAGGTGAGCGACTCAATGTAAACTGACAGTAAAAAAAAAAAAAAAAAAAAAAGTAAAATTAAAAAGTTAAAGTACTTTTTTCTTTTTTCTTGAGGAGGCTGCAGTCCCGGGAGACCGATGCCATGAGCCGCCCCTGATTATTAGCCAGCTCTTGGGCATGAAGGGACTAACACTTTCAGACACAGTTCAGCTGATGGCCAGGGTGCAAGAGGAGACACCCACAGGAAGCACAGGGGGGTAAGCAGCTAATGTTAGCTCACCTATCATGGGGAAAAGGAGCCAGTTTAAATCTTGCTGTAGGAGTAACAGTAAGGAGAAAAGCCCAGTACTGTATTACATGGACTGTCTGTCAGAAGGGAGTAATGTGTGAAGGTAGTTCACCTTGCCTCCTGAAAGATCGGAGAGAGCTGTTAGAAGCATCAGAAAGACTCTTAACCTGTAGAATGATAGCCAGTGTCCCTGGCTCATGCTTTCCTACTGGTATCTTCTGATGTCAGAAGCATGGAAGAACATATGGACCAGTGGGCATGCAAGACAAAAAACAATAATAATTAAAAAAAAAAACAAAACCCAGCTGTGCTTACTTGGTTGGACCATTTCAGAGGACTTCATATTTTTTTAAATAACTAAATATATGTTTCAATTCCTTAACAGTTAACTGGAGATGGCATTATTTCTAATGAAACCTGCAAATGTACAGCTTCAAATCTTTGTCCAGATGAAGGTAACCTAAAGCAATGGTAATGTAAGAAAGAAATACACAGCCTTAACATAAAATAAAAGTTGCTTCCTGTGCTCAAATCCTTTCCCACCTCCTTCCATAGAGGTGGAATACACAACGCTTTGAAGGCTTAAGTAGCATGTATGACAACATTTGTATCCACCCTGGGGGATTAAACATAGATCACTGTGGCCCATAAATATAATTTAAATAGATTAAACAACAAAAGGCAAGGTGTTTGTGTTGCCTCATGTCACTGTTTTTAACATGCAGCTCCCACTCAGCACTGACATGTCAAGTGCATCATCAAATTGCATGTCACATCACAATGCCCTGCCTCCTTGGTTTCTTTTGCCAAAAATCACTGCTTCCGCCCACCTTACAAATGCACTGAATTCATTTGCCAAGTCTGCCAAAGCAAGAGATTTCCCTAGTTAATATTGCCTCATTACATCTCTGTAGCACATGGAAAATGGATTTCTTGTTTCACACAGGTGCCGTACATAATTTGTTTATAGCAGCAAAAGACTTGCAGCACCTGAGCATTCATTTATCTCTTTCGTTTTGTGCCACAGCTTGGCACGCAGACCTCTAATACACTACTCAACAATCTGTTTACTTAGCACTATATTAAATTTCATATAGCTGTTAAAAAATCTCATAATAAAAATATCGGAGTGTAGCAAGGCTAATATTAAAAGAGACACCAAAGCATCATGCACTGTTAGAATGCAAATTTTTCTGAGATGCCATAGAAAATGGTTATTTTCTGCAGTCTTCATATTAATTCCGAAAGAGTTAATTCAGTTTGCATTAACAACAATATTTTCTTAAAGAAGACAGCATCAATGTATGTGTGTGTGTGTGTGTGTGGTCTAGCAGAGATACATTACAGTAATTATGAAACACAATAGGAAAAGGTACACAAGGGGAGGCTGAGACCTGAGTAGATCTACAGGTCATTAAATCAGTGGATCTCAAACAGTGTTCCCTTGGGAGGATCCAAGCCCAAGCAAGTCTGCATATGTTACTCACTTAAGGCTTTAATAATTTGCAAGTATCATATTTAAGATAAAATATGCAGAAAAATCAGTCAGTAAATGTACAGTTAGAATTAAATTCAGAAATGACTAACGTACAATCTAAAATCTAATTACACGTGGTAGGTGTGGTTATAGGGATCTATGCTGATATTACAATGGACACCACTGCAAATATTTCACTAGAACACAGCCACATCTGAAATGATGATCACAGAGATTGAAATAAAGCATTTTCCCTTGGGACAGACACACAGCTGTTACATACACAAGACAGCATGACATGACAAGTACAGCATCACTGCACCCTGTATGCTAATGGGTTAGGCCAATTCTCCCCATTCAAGTTGCATTCTCCACATAAGTTATTATGTCTGCTATATGATATCCATCTCACGAGTCAGTTAGGGAAACTGCAAAAGATTAAGGATCAGCACCAGCAGTAGGTGAAGGGCAAAAAAACTGTTGTCAAAAAGTTAGCAAAGCTCACTGTATAGATCATCCTTGTTAGTTTAACAATCTGAGATATCTTTATTGACCAAGCTACATAGTATATTGTAATTTAACATCTATGGCACACGAAACATACAGAAAAACAACGCTCAGAAACAGTTGTGTATATGCATTGATTTTAAATGCAAACTCTACATGCAAACATATTCAGCCTTCTTTGTATTAGGTTATATTTTGCTTAATAAGCTGGCATTTTAAACACAGAAATCCATATTTTAGGATTAGAAACAAAGCTTGCTAAGTCAGTGGCTCAACAAGTAGTACAATTCATACCTCTCAACTGTACCAAATTTCTCAGAATTTACCAGTTTTGAGGGCAAAATAATGGGGTGCCACTAATTCCTGAGTGGCCCCTTCAAATCCCGATTTTGCTTTTTTCTTTATTTACAACTTTCCATTACTGCTGACATTATCACGCATCGTGAGACAGTGCCTGACTGGCTGTTAGAGACTCGGACGACACTACCTTTCTACCAAGTGAGACGACTGAATAATTGGTGACAGAATAGGTGATTTTTTTTTTTCTTTGTAGAAAGAAGTCAATGAGATATGAAACTGGCTGTCTTGCATACCTGAAAGTTTAAATATTTTCATCATGCTAACCTCTCCTCAAGTCAGCAAATGACTTAATGGAAAAGTATTTGCATGAAGCAACATTTGTGCCCCTGTGTGCCGGCGGCGTTAAGAAAGAGACATGAAAGTGTAAAAATGTAAAAGAAGTATGTCAACAAGTCTTTTAGCGAATGCTTACTAGAGTGAAGCATACCTAGTTAAATTTCAGCATCATCGATTCATCGCAAGCCTTAAGTCAGCATTTCAGGCGTCAGCAAGCTAGCTTTTCTGATGAACTCTATTACAGTTTCATTATGTCTTATCGAACTGCATTTGCGTTTGTTGTTACTAGCTATTTGCTGGTTTCTGCTTCAGGAATTCATGTCTCTCAACTTTTTCGGCTTCAAAATGCATTTTCCCTTTCACCTAGCGTAGTAGAAAAACGATGGTTTGTGCAGAGGTTTGACCAATTTCTGGTGTAAATAGCTGTATGTACAACAAGGTAAGAACTATTTTAATTAAAACACACGCAAGCTTTCTTGTGTTGCAGTTTTATACGGGGAGGCACAGGGAGAAAAAAGCAATTGTAATGGATGGTGAAGGGAACTGCAATGAATTTGAATGTGAACAGTTGATGGCTTTATTGATGTGATGGATTCATTTTCGACTCAAGGGCCGTACGTTTGTCTGCTTTGGTTGGCTTACTTAAATCATTAATAAAAAAATACTGTGGCTTGTGTGTTGATGGAATTTACTGTGTGCAAATGTGCTGTTCAAATTCAATTTCAACTACTTTCTTTTAGTCTTGCCTCACTTCTTCCTTCAGCAATGGGCACATGTATGCTCGTTTCCGATATCTAGACTAAAGTTTATTTCTTTTTGAGCACAAATACCAGTAGAGCTATAGCGGTGTTGTCTGTGCATAAACATACAGGTGCTGTATCAACTTTTCTCATACTGAGGTATATACATTTAAGGTTTTTTTTCCAAGAACCCATTTACCTTACCATGGCTGCCTGGCCACTGTGTGTGTGTGTATACACACATTTTTATTTTTTCTAAGACTGGCATGGCTTTGCCAACATCTCTAAGAGTATGTAAACCTTGTTAGCCTGATGCTTAACTGTGTGCATGTGTTTGTGATTCACTGAGTGGTTGGGGTCATTTTTCGTAGGCAAACCATTGTGATCATCAAAGTAATAAACATATAAAACAAAACTTAACAGAGTTTTTTCTGATGTAGTTTTGTGTCCAGTTTTACAGTTTACTATTTTTTTGTGTGTTTTGTTTTTTCCCCCTGAAATATTAAAGTTGCAAAGCAAAGGTCATCAGGCTAATGAAAGCAGGGCAGCTCAGGAAGCTTGACTGAGATGAAAGGCATAGATTGAGATGACTAGCACGATGCACACTGTGGAGAGAAAGAAAAGACATCAGAGCAGAAGCCAAAGCAGTACCAACTGCACAGCAGTTCAAGGATTACAATGGTTCAGTCACTTGTGCAGGAAAGCAAACAACAAGCTGGTAAAGCAGATTATGGACAGACAGGAAAAATAAGCCAAGAGGAGACAAGATGTCCTGTCAAGGGGGTGATGATGAGGATGATGATATTGAATATGTAAGCACACCAAATAACAAAGCAATTACAGTTACATTAATGTGTATCAAAAATAGCATTGCAACCATAAGGTGTGCTAATATCTAATGGCAGCCTAACCTTCATCTTGCCCCACCAGCTTATTCCATATGTGATGAATCTGGTATTATCTTTTTTCTTCAGTGAGCACCATGCAATATTATGTTCTGGGCAGCACATGTAAATCATATTAAAACTATAGGGGTGAAATCAGTGGCTAAAGAATGAGAACAGGGCTTACTGCCACAGTTCCTGGATACAGAGCTGTGATCCTGACAGCTGTGAATACTAAACTAAACCAACAATTCTAGCTGTAAAACAATGCATTCTGAAATCATTGTTATGCCAGTATGTTTCTCAAGGAAAGCTCCCCTGTATTTCCAAACTGCAGCTACTTATATATACTGATGATAAGGTTGTTGCACATCACAGTTGGAAAAATACTCCGAGATGCAACCACCTTGGACATACAATACACTCACTGCACATTTGTTATTAATATTTCAACATTCTGATGATCACAGATATGGTCCCCTGTCATTGTGCAACAGGTATTTCAGAACAGCCCTTCTGAGGCTATTACATGTTCCCAGGCCTCTCAGCTGTACAGATTTTTGCAGAATGTCCAGATTTTTGCGTCATAGTTTTGGTTCTGTTCGTAATACAATTTATGCTTTTTTTCTGGCAGATCAGTGAGAATTAAAGTAACTAAATAATAGAAAACAATGATATACATTTGAGTTCAAACTTCATATTCTTCAGAAAAAAAAACATAATAATTCAAAACTTGTTATAACAGCAACTAAGTTTATAGTAGCAATTTTTAAAATCTGTCCCTGCCTTTGCCCCGCAATTATTTATGTCTTTGTCCAGATTTCTTGCACTGAGAGGTTGAGAGGCATGCCTGTTCCTTTTGTTTAAATATGGGATAGCTGGTTTTAACGTTTCACCTCTATCAAATGATGGTATTCCACGATTCCATTTGGAATGGGTGGGGTTACATAATTATGCATGCAAATTTCATGTTAGTCAGCATCCAGATTTTTGGCCTGTTGTACCTACTTTTCATGGGCCTCTGTCCAGATTTTTGATGTTTCCAGGTTGAGCGGTATGATACAATTCCCTTTGCTGGGAAGATGAGAAAGCTATGGGAACTATCGCCACACCAAGTACCTGAATTCATATTCTTATAATGACAATTCAGTGGAGTGCAAGGTGGGGGTGGGGTGTTGCATTTCTGACATGTCACCCTTCAGATGAGAAGATAAACTAAGGGTTAAGGTACCTGAGTTGGTGATAGCTCAGGTGGATTTTAAAGATCCCATGGTGCTTATCCATAAACAGCATGGATACTTAAAATATGTCTTAAAACCATCAATACTAAAAGCAAACATTCAATATATGCAAAATAAAAAATTTGTACTCACCATATCAGAAGATCTGTGAGAAGGCCATGTGAGTTAGTTAACTGTTAGGAT
This sequence comes from Protopterus annectens, assembly GCF_019279795.1. Taxonomy (NCBI): domain Eukaryota; kingdom Metazoa; phylum Chordata; order Ceratodontiformes; family Protopteridae; genus Protopterus; species Protopterus annectens. The sequence continues at coordinate 895,478,356 of NC_056739.1, forward strand.
TTCTGTTTCTGATACCCCCTATTTGGAACAACTATGAAAAATATCTAGCTTTTACAGTCAAGGGAGTTGACACTGCTTGCTGGTACATGCATGACAACATAGTCTGGGCTATGAGGGAGTCCTCATCCCCTGTATTCCCAAGTTCAAATCCCACAGACTGAGGAAGCACATCTGAAAGATATAAACGAACATTGACAACAACATAAATATAACTGTCTACGTTACATGAGAAAAAAAAGCACCCTCTGTAGAAGGCCCTTTCATCGACTGATGTGCTGAAAACATAACTGCTTTTGAAGGACTTCAGCAATGGGTAACTGTCAGGATGAATCCCAAACAATATGAATAAAACCTAAGGACGAGGATGAAGACGGAGGAAGACCAAAAGTCAATGGCTCACAATGAATCCTGAAGCATGGAGGTGCCAAAAGAAACACAGCTCCTAACATCATAATTTAAGTGATAATGACTGGTGAAGGTGCAACTCAATAAAAAAATGGCAGCCCCACAAATACATGCAAGCAACATATGCCTGAAACAGGCACTGGGAGAAACTACATTCCTGGTGGAGTGGCCTTTGACATCATTTTTCAAAAGAAAGTTGTCCTTTTGATAGCAAAAAGAAAAAGCAGTTAAAAAAATACTAGGAAATATTTAATTGGTTGCAACTTGCCTCTCCTTTCCAGAAGAAAAAACAAAGAATTATCCTGAACTTCTGCCTTCTTTTTCATGTGGGATGCAAATTAGCAGTGCACACAAGGGTAAAGGTCATTATTTCCCCTTTGAATTCTGGTTGTTTCCCCCTTGAATTCTGGTTTTCAAAAGGAAATGGCATGTTGAATGAACTGGTTTAAGGACAGTTCTGAGATCACTTTCAGAAGGAGAGATATGTCTGCATAAGGGGTTCAAGACCAAGGAGGCCTACTAAAAACAAGGTCATGCAGCTCAGATTGTATGGGATTAGATAATGCTCACCAAGAAAAGTGTCTTCCATGAGACAAAACTTGGAGCCAACAAACCAACCACTAAAGACTGTGGATAGTAAAACCTTTCAGTTATGAAGTTCATGTCTCAAGCGGAAGAAAAATTCTTCAAATGCAAGTGAAGATACAGGCCCCCACCCTTAAGGAACTGATTAACAAGACAGTGCTGTGCCACAGTCCTGCCTTATACAATACTGTAATGCACTGAAATGGTGGAAACATACAGTTGGACCATAGGAAAACAATTACCCAAGTCATACAGGTGCCCAAGATAACAAGTCTTGCAAATTCATGTCCTGGGGTTATAAAGGATACCTCTTCACAAAGATGGAGAACTACTCTAACTAGACAAAGTCTAATGAGATAAATTCTTTCTTCTCGACAGCTTCAGTCAACTGCAATAAATCTGTTGGAAGCAGCAACATTAGCAGCCATGCCTGGAGGAGCATTCCTTAGCTTTTGGTGGGGTAGATTCCTGCTCTGTCAGGGACCTGAAAACTTGAAACTAAATCTTTCTCCATTACCATGGACTGACAAGGATGTATTTTATTCTTTAGTCTGTGAATTTTACTGGGAAGCACAGAATCGGAGAGAAAAACAGAAGGGAATTTTCAATATCACAAAAAAGAAATGTATCAACTCCTCCCTGCCTTGCTAAATGGAAGAGAATTGGGGAATGACAAACTGATCAACCTTTTTTTGGGGGGGTGGGCTTCATTCCTCAAAGATCATGATCAAACAAATTCTATTTATCCTCAGCTCCAGAAGAGGGCTGGAAACCAGACTGGGAGAGTCTGACAAAATGGTGGCCTTGCTGAATGACCACAGCAGAAGGGACTCAGATCTCTATTCTCTTTCTGAAACTTGAAAGATAAGGAGAATTGCTCTTAGTATTAGCAGGCTTATGTAAAGCTTCTTCTCACATGTGCTCTATTCTTCCTGCCTGGTTGTCCTCTCTATCCCACCAGCAAAGTATCAATCACCACAAAATACAAAAAGGTTTGAATGCATTAAGGGTAACCTAGCAGTGAATTTGGTAGACAAAAGCCACCACCTAAGAACAAGGTGAAAGAGGTCCAACACTAGCAGACAACCCAATATGGTATGAAGACTCCAGTCATTAGAATCTCACTTCCCACAGAATCCTCACCCTTATACATATGAAAGAAAACTAGACGATGAAGATGATAGTCGCCACAAAAGCTAAGTGGTGCAGAACTGCCTGTACTTGTGCACACACCTGTGTCCTCCCTCAAGATGCAAGGGTATGACCTCTATGGTTCTCTCTTTCATAAGGAATAACCAATAACGAGCAGCTTAAAAAGTTATCATAGTGACAGAACTCCTGAGGGCTGGGACCCATGAGGACCTATTTTGGTTTACAGTCACCTCATGGGCCTGTAACAATGGAAATATTCAGGCAAGGCCACTACTAGGAGTCTTTTGATAGTGTTACCAGGAACCAGCTTCCTAGGTAAGGGAAAACAAAATTCTCCTCCATCTTCATTGCCTTCATGAAAACAAGAACTTTGTTCAACATCCTGGGACCAAAGAATCACCAAAGTGCACCAACATGTTGTGAAAGTCACGCCCTCTAATGGCAGTATAACTGAACCTCCTGGGGATCCAGCACATTGATACTCCAAAAAATATCCATTATGCCCAACAATACCAGTTGGGCTCCACAAAGCAGAAGGCACATGAGAACAGTCACTACTGGTCATCTGTCAAACTTGAATCTTTTTGCGGAAGTTGAGGAAATTCATGATGGGAGAAAATACTCCTTTCCCTTTTGCAACAAGGAAAAGCAGGGGAAAGGAAGCTGATGCTTATGTCCAAAGGAGGAACAGACTGTCACTCCTTTGTGCATGGGTTTGAGGATCTGTTCTTAGCTTTGAAAAGGCCATCTAGTCACTTAGAAGAGCTCTTTCTGAGTGTTGCCTTAGCATATTTACACAAGGATGTCTACGACAATGACACTGGTTATGATGGAGCAAACTTATGAGATTGACATCTCTCAGTCAGTCCTGCCATGATGTCTGCGGAATCTGCCTCCAGGAAGACTTTTCAAGTGATGCTGGGGAAGTCAATGCAGTTCAGTGCTGCTGTTGTCAACATAAGAGGTTTTTCTTTTTTCTGATTCACAAACATGCTTAACCAAGAAAAAGATGAAGGCCCTAATATACAGTCCCTTCATTTGCGGACAGCACCAGTTTCCTCCTTTGTAAGCTCCCATTAGACCTGGAGAAGCCTGTACAAAGACGGCCTTCCCGCTGGAAGGCTGAATCCAGGATGGCCTGCTTCAGCTCATCCTTAGAGGATATGTATGTGACCCATGTAACTTGGCACATGCATATTCCAGAGCCTGCTGCCATAGCAACAGGATCAGCAGAGTCAACATTACAATGGGCTGTGGGAAAGACTGCTGAAGTCATTACTGTATCATCAGTCTTTTCCAGAGATTCATGGATTCCTGAATCAGGAAGCTCTGCCAGGTTTTCCAAATCTTGTCCCCACAATGGAAGAGTGGAAACAGGACAGCTGCGAGAGATAGGAGAGCTCAGACCCAAAGTGGCAGAGGAGATCATGCTGGCCAAAATTTTTGGACTCCATATCTGACAGCAAAGAGAAAAGGTGTCTCATACACATCTGTGTGTGCACTCATAAAATGGTGTGAGAAATATGTTTAATACAGGATGGAAACATTTTATTACTGTCTTACCCATGCCATCAGGCATTTAACATCATCCCGTGTATGTATGTTTACATGTGATCATCAGGCACTCAAACACTGCTGTGAATTACAGCAACTCTAACCCATTCAAAAAAAAAAAAAAAAAAACACTTCACATACTGTACATAAAAAGCAGACACATAGATCTAAAAAACACAACCTCGCCTACTAAAGTCCTAGAAATAAAACTGAAACAATTAGAATGAAGAAGATAAAATACTTTGAAATAACTAAACTAGATAAGGCTGAACTACCTAAAAACTTAACTAAACTATAAAACTTAATATAACTCACACTACACAACTAAAAGTATACAAAAAATGACCTGACACTGTGCAAGATTCCAAAAGATGTGTTCTCAGAGAAGTCACTTACTCCGAGACTTGAACTGAAAGTACTTGCTCCAAAAGCAAGTCGTTTAGAATCTAGTTCATCGATGTGTACTAGACTAATGGCCCTGGAGCCTTTACAAGCCTAGCCCATAGAAGTACCCTGGCATCGTGCTGCCCGACATTAGTTCCCAGTGCCTCTATCAAACAGAGCCACTGGAGTGATCTCCAGGGTGAACTATTTCCCACCCACTCATCAAGACTTCTCTTGAAGACGGCCAGTGAGCTGTTCTGCTTGACATGTATGGGAAGTCTATTCCAGAGCATGGGCAGTCTCTGGGTTATGAACCTGTCCCTCTAGCATGTTCTGTTGATTGTGGTAATAAGGCTGAGGTCTCTGGAGTGTGTGGTGCGGAGGTATTGGGATTTCTTTAGATGTAGCATTTCTAACAGAGCTGGGTCAGACATGGCTTTGTAAGTCAAGCAGAGATCACCTCTTAGTGGACAATATGAGAAAGAGAATAGCTGGAGGTTTTTTTGAGTCTGTCCGTGTAGGACATGTGTTTAAGGCATAGGATCCTCTTTGTGAGGTACTTTTGTGGCCTTTCCAGCTGTTGCATGTGTCTAGTGAAGTACATGCCAAATGAGGCGTTATACTCGATAATTTGCCTAATGAGGGAAGAGTACAGAGACATGATGACCTCTTTCTTCCTGGATTCAAAACCCTTGGTAATGAGATGTGCCATATAGGACTTTCTGACCACAGCGGCAATGTGGTGATCGAAGGAGAGGTTGCTGTCAACCTGTGTCCCCAGTTCTCTTATAACGCATTCTGTGTTCAGTGGGCTCCCATCGATGTGGTATTTAGTGGGAACTGAGTTTTTCCCAAAGGGGATGATGACACATTTTTTGGCATTAAGCTTAAGGCCATAGTTTCGACACCAGTCACTGGTCTCGGTGAGGCCTTTCTGTAGGATGTACATCACTTGCGGAGTTAATAATGGCTCCCAGCTTGCAGTCGTCTGCGAACTTGGTCATCCAGAGTCGCTCCGTATTGGCCTGGACTGCTGAGAAGTAGATGCCAAACAGGAGAGGACCCAGGACCGATCCCTATGGGACTCCACTTGTGACTGGTCATCAGTCTGACTTGGAGACTTTCACACTGTGGGTTCTATCTGTGAGCCAATTTGCAACCCATCTAGTGATATAGGGGTTAATGCCTAGTTTGATGAGTTTATCAATAATTCCTGGGTGGGGAATGGTATTAAAGGCCTTGGCCAGATCAAGGTAGGCTGTATGAACTGCCTTGCCCTCATCCACAGCTCTGGTGACTGACTCAAAGAAGTCAACCAGGTTGAGTAGGCATGATCTATCTTTCACAAAACCAAACTAAGTGGGATCTAGAGTTTGGAGATTCTATATCCTTGTTAATTAGGACCATGATGATGCGCTCCATAGCCTTACATATTAGACTTGTCAGGCTAATGGGGTGATAATTCCCAGGGTCTGTATTCGCTCCCCCTTTATGGAGAGAGATGACTGTAGCAGTGTGCCATTCGGTAGGGACAAAGCCTGAGATGAGGCTGTGATTGAACAGTGCACACAGATGTGATGCCAGTTCACTTTGTAGTTCATGTAGAACACATCCAAGGATATTGTCGGGTCCCATGGAAACTGTATTCTTGGCCTTGGACAATGCAGCTTTAACCTGTGCTGCAGTAATGCTGGGTGCCTGGCATTCCTCCGGTATTGTGATTGGTCCTGGGGGGGAGCAGAAGGGTAAAGTTGGCACTGAATCTGTAGGCCAGTATGTTGGCAATATCAGTTGGCTCAGTGTAGGAGGTACCATTGTGTAGTAACTCAGAGCAAACCTGGCTATTGCCATGGAGATTCTTGATATAACTATAGAAGGCTGTGTGGTTGTTTTTAGTGTCTTCCGCAATTCTGCCTTCATAGTTGGCTTTAGAAAGTTTGATGAGGGATCTCAACTTTTTGTTGAGGCTAATAAGGGAGTTCCTTGCGTAAGCCTGTTTATAGATAAGCCTTACAGTGAACTAAGTCACTTGTAAGGAGAACAAGTCTTTTGGAATTGAGCCCAATGTGGAAGTGCCCATTTTATGAGACACTTTTTCTTCTTAACCTAAAAAAAGGCAAAAATAGGTGAACAACTGTCTTCTGTCATAGAGTAAAAGAAAATCTTAAACTAACAAGGTAGAGCAAAGCCATTATGTTACAGCCTTCCACTAATATATTTCATACTGTGGAATAAAACATCTTCTGTCTACCTGGGATATGAATGAATAATCACTGCCTACACAAATCTTACAAAAATCTTTTTGTACCTACTGTCCTTTTCAGAAATATGGAAGAATGCTGTATTCCCCCCAAAAAAATTTCACATCATCCCCAGAAGGTCCAATCATAAAGCTGCCTTCTTCAAAATCAAAATCAGCTCTTTAATCCCAGTAACTTAAGAGCTATTCCAAGGCAAACTATCTTTTATTAAGTGATAGTATGTCAAAATTGAATGCCCCTCCAAACCCAGAGGATTCAGCAGAAACTCTGTACAACTATATCAATAGCTGTAAAAAGGCTGCTGTACCTAGCAGAAGCCCAAAAATAGCACCAAAAACAAAACACCCTGGTGGGATCCCAAATTAAACAGGTTATCCCATATTAAACAAACTACTTTTAAAATTAAAGCATTGCTCCCCCTCTGCAGATGACCTCCCAGCAGAATACCTAAAACTTGCCACAGACTCTATCTCCCTGTTAGCATTCTCATTAATTGATCACGGAGTCCTACATTCCACAACTCTGGAAAAACTCTATTATTACTCCCCTACACAAAGGTGGTAACATCAGTGATCTATCTAACTACCGACCCATCTGTATACTTTCTCTGCTCTCTAAAATCCTAGAAAAATGTATCTATTCACAACCCCTAAAACATCTTACAGCAATAGCTTACTGGCTCCAACCCAACACAGCTTTTGACCTTCACACAGCACAACTACAGCCTTACTTTCATTCACCAACACTGTAAACAAAGCTCTAGGTACTAGCCTACTTACATCAGTTTTACTACTAGACCTATCAAAAGCTTTTGATACAGTGTCTCACTCTAAACTTCTTCTACAACTCGAGACCATAAACTGCTCCCCCCACACCCTAACCTGTTTCCATAGTTATCTTAATAACAGAAAACAGTCTGTCAGGTGGCAAAGCGATCTATCTGAATATCTAAACAACAACAATGGAGTCTCCCAAGGACTTGGACCTTTACTTTTTAACATATTTATTAATAATCTCCATCAAGCTTCCCTGCATAGTACACTTATAAAATACAAGGTGATTCAACCATAATCACAGCCGCTAATAACATCTCAGATCTCCAAAGGTTAATGCAAGACACTTTCACTGCCATCGAATCCTGGCTCACCGGGGCCCAACTATTACTGAATCCCCCCCCCAAAAAAAAGTTTTACTCTTCTCATCCAATCCTCTTCTAGACTTTAAAATTTTCTCACTCAACCATACAGAAATCAAAATCATAAAGAACGCTAAGCTACTTGGCATCACTTTTGATGACAAACTTATGTTTGAAAATCATATACTCAGCTCAATCAAAAAGACCCATTTTGAGCTTGGTAAACTCTATAGGCACAAGTTCTACTTGACAAAACCATCAAACTGACACTAGCAAACAGTCTACTTCTCCCTTCCCTTCTGTATGGTAGCCCCATCTTTACTGATCTACACACATCTCTTTTGAACAAATTACAGTTATGCTACTATAAGATAGCAAAGTCTGTCTCCAATATGCCAACTCGCACTCATCACTGCCTGGCCAAAAAGTCTATAAACTGGCTTGATTTCTCTCTTTACCTTCAATTTAAACAGCTTACTCTTATCCACAAATTGCTATATACCCCTAATTACTGCCCAACTCTTCAAACAATAATAAAAGCATAAACCCCAAATCGTAACCTCAGATCCTCCAAAAAAACAACTTCTAACTCTAACTCTAAAAGCAACAAAAGAGCTGGACAATGCCTCTATTCCCATGCAGTTGCTAAACTATGGAATGCCCTCCCTCTCTCTATCACTCAACTAGTCTCAATAATAACTTGCAAAAAAACACTGAAAGAACTATACCTCAATAATCAAGTCTGTTCCTGTACCATTATGAATAAACCACCTTATATTAGCTTTTGCTATTTACCCTACATGAACCCTAACATTTTGCTCATGTCAATCTTATGTCTATGATTTCTTCATTTGTGACTGCTACAATTAATGTCTAATCAGAAATTTATAAATGTCTAAAATTATTTGACCTTTTTGTTTTTGTTTTACATTTTATAATGTATAAACTGTAATCTAAAATTGCCTGTAATTGTGGAGCTTTTCTCCCTGGGCCTCCACTGAAAATGGGACTTTCTGGCCCAGTGGACTTTTCCGGTCAACAAATGTCAATAAATAAATTATACAATGTTGTTGTGCCTTTCAGATTTTCCCAGTTAGGGGTCGCCACAGCGGAACTCCTGTCCGCTAATAATTGGCAGTAGATTTTTACATGCCGAGTTGCCGGCCCTGACGCACTACCTTCAACGAAGGTACGCCCATTCAAGCATGTCTCCACACAGAAGACACTCTAGCTGAGAATAAAAAACAGGACAACGTCTTACTGTGAGGCGACAATGCTACCGCAGTACAAATAAATTATACAATAAAAGTTAAAAAAAAAAACATTGCTAAAACCAGGAAATGTAACTCCCATAAAGATAAGTACTCTCTCTTCAAATTAAACAGGCAACTAAGAGGACTAATTAAGTCAAATATAGCAAACATCGCTTCTCAACTATACAGAGCAGGTCCTGGCTGCACTTAATAAGGCCAAGAACACAGTCTAAATGGGTACTGATTATATCCCAAGATGTCTCCTAAATAGTCTCAAATATGACAGTCATTGGAGTAAATGTTTAACTATAATCTCAAAACAGAAAAAAATTGTACCAAATGAGGAAGCACAGGAACCAAAAATAAATTTCACTTGAAAATAGTTTAATATACAGCAAAAAACTTTTAAAATACACTGGCTAAGCCTTTTCATTCCAGCTAATGGTTTCAGAGTATGGTCTCAAAACAGAATTCATGCCATGAGAATCTATGATTGCAACAGGCATCCCTCTTCATAAGTCAGACCATCAACAGATCCTGGAAACAGCAGGCCCATTAGTCTGATTAGTCATGTGCAAAGCCATGGAAAAAAGAAGTTATGTCCTTACCATAACGTTCCATGTGGAGTGTTCATCTCGCCTTGGTTATTACACATGGGTTCGGAGCCGATCCTCGGCTCCGTGCCGGCCGACTGCAAGCTCTGCATCGAGAAGAAGCTTGAGGACATCTAATACCCACAATCCCCCTCTGCCTTTACCTCAGATCTAGTTTGCAAGTAAACCAGACATAAGCACGCACACATGCCAACTATATACATAAAAGTACATATATACAAACATACCAAGGGTATGATAGTAACACTAATACTGCAACAGCAGAAGGAGAATACTCCAGACCAGGCACCAAATTGAACGTTCTTCCTAAGGGTGGGAAGGGGTGAACACTCCACATGGAACGTTATGGTAAGGACATAACTTCTTTATGTGAGAGTGTTCAATCTCGCCTTTGTTCTTACACATGGGTAGCGTCCCTAGCTCCATGATCCTGAGGAACTCAAGGGAGAACGTTCTTGAGCACAGTGGAACCAAAGGTTGCCCTATCCCTAGAAACCCTGTCCACTTTGTAATGAGAGATAAATGTATGTGGTTTAGCCCAAGTAGCAGCCGCACAAATAGTGTCTAGTGGTAAGCGAGCTGCGTGAGCCAAAGATGTAGAAACTGATCTGGTGGAATGTCCTTTGGGTTTTGCTGATAATGTTTGGTCAGAGGCTTCATAAACATATGTGATACAGTCAGTTAGCCATTTAGAAAGAGTTCGTTTCAGAACTGCAAGACCCTTTCTGCTGTCAGCAAAAGCTACAAATAGTTGATCAGATTTCCTGTGATCTTTTGTTCTATCCAAATAAAATCTGAGTTGTCTATGGACGCCCAGTTTGTGCAACATATACTCCAATTTATTAGAGTGGTTCTTAAAGAAGGTGGGTAATTCAATGGACTGATTAATATTACTAGAAGAACAAACTTTGGGGAGAAAGGATGGATTAGTGCGTAGGGATACTCTGTCAGAATGAAATATTAAATAAGGATATTTGACAGAAAGGGCCTGAAGCTCAGACACTGCCTAGCAGATGTAATAGCCACTAGAAATAAAGTTTTCCATGACAAAATTTCAATGTGCAACTTGAAGCTGGTTCAAAGGGTGGCAACATCAATTTAGAGAGCAACAGGTTTAAATTCCACGGTGATGTCGGACTTCTGACTGGTGGTCTGATATGAAAAGAACCTTTTAAAAAGGCTTTACAAAGTCTGTGAGCCATAATAGGCGCACCACATTCCTCTACATGATAGTTAGAAATGGCAGCTAACTGTACTCTTAAAGTAGCCGGGAAGCTCCTTCATGAAATAGTTCAGTTAAGAACTCTAAAACCTTGTTTAACGGAGCTCTAACAGGGTCCAAATGATGTGACTCCTAAAGACAAAACGTTTCCACTTACTGGTGTAGGTCTTTGTAGTGGAAACTTTATGAGAAGCTACTAAAATATCTTGAACCGCCGATGTAAGGGGAACCGACCTGGCTAAAAAGGGAAGCGGAGCAGCCAAGCTGCTAGATGGAGAGATTCTAGAGATGGGTGAGGAACTCCTGACGAGTGAGTCAGTAGATCTGGCTCTGGGTCCAGCATCCAAGGTCCCCGAATGCGGTGATGCAATAGAAAGGGGAACCAAATTTGACGAGGCCAGAACGGGGCAATGAGAATAATAGTCCTCTGAAGGTTGTTTGCTTTCTGTAGAAACTTTGCAATCAGGGGAAATGGAGGAAAAGGATATAGGAGACCCGGGGGCCAATCGTGCACCAGCGCGTCCCTGGGGACTTCCCCTGGAGGGGGTAATAGGGCAAAGTAGCTCCTGCATTTGGCGTTCATTGGAGACGCAAACAGATCGCAGGTAGGCTGGCCCCATTTGCGAAAAATCCTTCTCGCAACTGACTGTTTGAGGGACCACTCGTGAGGCAATAGTATTGCCCTGCTCAGCCTGTCGGCTATGACGTTGGATGACCCCGGGATGTGCGTTGCGATCAGAAAGCGACCGGTGGACTAACCAAAATAGATAAAATCTTATCTGTGAAAAGCCTCGAGCTAGCCTCCAGCGATGCGTATGCAGCAGCGGCAAACTAGATCTGAGGTAAAGGCAGAGGGGGATTGTGGGTATTAGATGTCCTCGAGCTTCTTCTCGATGCAGAGCTTGCAGTCGGCCGGCACGGAGCCGAGGATCGGCTCCGAACCCATGTGTAAGAACAAAGGCGAGATTGAACACTCTCACATGAATTATCATGGAAATGATCAACAAAAACATAGGAGGCCTTCAGACGCTAGATCAATTCCATTCTGGCTTTGTCAAAGGAAGGTCATGCCTAATGAACCTGGTGGACTCCTTTGCAAAGTTTAGAAAGACAATGAATGAGGATAAAACAGTGTATTGACCTGGCTAAGGCATTTGATACAATACACTACCTCAGGCATTATTGACAAACTTACAATACTAGACATAAACCCATAAATAACACAGGCAGGACACAGGGAGTTAGGATTGGTGAGACCACCTTCCACAAAGAGGCAGGTCACCAGTGGAGTTCCTCAGGGCTCTGTGTTGGGCCCATTCCTCCTTCGCATCTACTTATTTGAAGTCAAGGGCCTTTGTCTGACCAAGTTCACAGATGATTGCAAACTGGAATTGGTCATAGAACCTCCCCCCAAAAAGCAAACATCTTACAAGGAGGTCTAACACAGACAAATGATTGGTGCCAAAGCCATGGCTTAAAACTCATTGCCAAGAAATGCATTATGGTACATTTTGGGAAGATGACCACCCCAGGAAACTACATCATCAAAAAAAACACCCCTAAGGGTAGACCCACTTGTCAGGGCTTTGGGAATACATGCAGACAGACCGTAACCTGGCTTTGACCAACAAGTGTCCAAGGCAGTGAGGAAATCCTTCTATGTTGCTCATCTTATAAATAAGGGCATAGCATCTAGGTTCAGGGAAGTCACCATACAGTACACTAGGCCCTCATCAGACCCAAGATTAAGTATAATGCTCCCTTTAGTATGAACCTGACCAGCCATATGCAGCAACTGGAAAGTCTTCAAAGGTTCCTTATGTAAAGGATACAGAGCAAAAACACAATGCTGTATGCAGAGTGACTCAAAGCTCTACTTCTATACTCTGTCTCCTATAGACTACTGAGCGGCAATCTATGCCTGGCTTACAAGGCATCCTTGTACCCACTCTGATGAACTGCACATCTGCAAAACAAACAGCATCAGAACTACTAGATGTAATGACCAAAATTTTGCTGGGAACATAAATATGATACATTGGAGAGAGAGATATGCATCTCAGAGAATTCCCATTCTCTGGAACAGGCTCCCCATTTATGAGAAGCAAAGTCTCTCCCTAACCCCAAAAAAGGAAGCCAATCTGGTGGTCCTTTGCCATAAACAAACTCTACAACAGAAGAAAGAAACTGTTGCAAAAAAAGAGTAAAATTCCATGATTGGAGGAACTCCCTGGTCAGCCTCAGTAAGAAATTGAGATCCCTCATAAAATCCTCCAAAGCTAGTTATGAAAACAAACTGCCACTGATTCTAAAGACAACCACAAAGCATTCTATAGCTATGTCAAGAATCTCAATGGCAACACTCAGATCTGCTCTGATTTACAGCACAATGGCATTAAATATACAGAACCAACTGATATTGCTAACATCCTGGCAGATAGGTTCAGTACTAACTGTATCCCCCTCTCACCCCCTAAAGGGCCCATCTCTATACCGGAAGAATGCAAAGTTCCTGTAATCACAGCTGCACAGGTAAAAACCACACTCTCCAAAGCCAAGAACACAGCATCCATGGGACCTGACAACATGCCAGGCTGCGTTCTGCACGAACTGCAGAATGAACGGGCAACCCACCTAAGCACCATGTTCAATCATAGCTTCACCTCAGGCTTTGTGCCCACTGAATGGTGCACAGCGACAGTTATCCCACTCCACAAAAAGGAAGCCACAATGGACCCCGGGAACTACCGCCTCATTAGCCTAACGAGCCTGGTCTGCAAGGTCATGGAACATATCATCATGGATCTTATACTCAAAGACATTGGTAATCTCCAAAATCTGGACCCCACCCAGTTTGGGTTTGTAAAAGGCAGATCATGTCTCCTAAATCAGACAGACTTATCTGAAGCAGTCACCAAAGCTGTACACGAGGGAAAGGTGGTTCACACAGCCTACCTAGATCTCGCCAAGGCTTTTGACACCATCCCCCACTCTGGAATTATAATAAACTCACTAAACTAGGTATAAATCCCTATGTCACAAGATGGGTTGCCAACTGGCTCACTGACAGAACCCACACTGTGAAAGTAGCAGACTCCAAATCCGACTTTAGACCAGTGGCAAGTGGAGCACCACACTGGTTCAGTCCTGGGTCCTCTCCTGTTTATCTACTTTTCTGAAGTACAGGCTAACACAGAAGGTCTTTGTCTAATGCAGGTCGCAAATGACTGCAAACTAGGAGCCATAATCGAAACTCCTAACGATGTGGACATCCTACAAAAGGGTCTCACGGAGACAGATGTGTGGTGTAAAAGCCATGGCCTCAAGCTCAATGCCAAAAAGTGCATTGTCATCCCCTTTGGTAAAAACTCTGTACCCATGAGCTACCACATAGGTGGTAGGCTACTTAACACCAAAAGTGTGATAAGTGACCCTGTGACACAGGTGGACAGCAGTCTCTCCTTTGATAATCACATTGCCACAGTAGTCAGGAAATCCTTCTGCGTGGCACACCTCATCACAAAAGGTTTCTCATCCAGGAAAAAAGAGGTCATTATTCCCCTCTACTCATCACTCATTAGACCCATTATAGAGTACAACGCCCTTTTTGGTATGTACCTCACAAGACATCTACAACAACTGAAAAGGCCGCAGAAATATCTCACAAAGAGGACTACTGTCCTCAAACAGATGCCCTACGCAGACCATCTAAAAAAAACTCCAGCTTTACTCCCTTGCATATCGCCTACTCAGAGGCGATCTCTGCCTAACATATAAAGCTATGTCAAACCCAGAGCTGTTGGACATGCTCCACTTAAAGAAATCCCAATCCCTCCAAGCTGCATGCTCTAAGGACCTAAACCTTGTCACTACAATAAACAGAACATGCTGGAGGGATAGATTCCTGTCCCAGAGACTTCCCATATTGTGGAACAAACTACCTATCTATATCAAAAAAAGCTCCTCATTAGCACTCTTCAAGAAAAATCTTGATGACTGGATGGGAAATAGGAAATTCACCCCGGGGATCACATCTGTGGCTCAGCTCAACAGAGGCACAGGAAAATAATTTTCTTGGGTGGCGAAAGCCAGAGTACCTTTTTGGCTAGGCTTATATTGGCCCTAAGGCCAATAGCCTAGTACCTACCTATGAACCTATGAACCCTATTTAATGGTAACATGGACCACTGTATGGGAAATCGAAAATTCACCCCCTAGTCTGGTGCTTATGTCTCTGATGGACAGAAGCAGTCAGTAAATCATGTCATAACCAGCAATTGCCTCCTATATAAACATCTAAAACATGTAACTTGGGGGACACATTTGAGATGCATGGCTAGGCTTATAAACATCCTAGTGGTCATTAGCCTAGTATACACCTATTAATATTCACTCTACAATTACCAACACATTGTAATTTTGCATTGTGTGTGTGTATGTGTGAGATTGTTTTGATACTGCTATTAATAGGTTGCAGACCCTAGAAGTAATAAAGTACTCAGTTTCTATCTGTAACTTACCCTCCATACCTCTCTTTTTACTTTTCCATTTATAGATTGTCTGCTCCCCTTCCTTAGTTTAATGCCACAGTCCTAGTTTAATACATATTCTCTGCAGTTTACCAATTAAATTCCACTGCCAAGGATTCTGGCTGTTGCTCTCCCTCCCTTCTCACCCTTCCCCTCCCCTTTCCTTTCTTACTGTTCTAGATTACCTTACAACTTTTTTTTCCTACACAGTGATACTTGCATTTAGATTTATAAACTTAAAGCAATTCTTACCTTTTAACCACTGCTCTACATAGGTTGTTGGAGCTTTGTGCATGTGGAGACTCTTTCCTGCTAGTGCTGGCAGTGTGGCCTGCTTTGCTCACCTCCCCATCCCCATTCTACAACCACCCCAGCCACAACTACACATATACCTTAACTTTTTTGTTTATTATCCTTATTACTATACCCAACTTATAAACAACCATCACTTTTTCTCACTCACCACTCATTTACCTTTAGCAAACACATCATATTAAAATTACTACCAGCGTGCACCAAACAAACAATAATGCCTGACAGCGTGTGTGTTACTGTGTAAATAACATCCACCCAGGGGAGTTCTGAGGCCCAATGCTGCACATCCTGGATGGCACTACTGTGCTTAGAGAAACTGGTTTCTTTTTCTTTTTTTTTTTAATTACTATATACATATTGTTTTAATAATTCTGATGTAAAATAGTTCTTCCACCTACTGTTTTAAACTTGCTGTAATATATGCTGGCAAATCATTGGAGGTTGAAGTAAAAAAAATAATACATTGAGTTACATTTGCATTTCAGACGATCATAGCTCTCATCTAATCAGGGACAAATTTCAACACAACCAGGGACAAATTCAGAAGTAATCAGGGCACTTTTAAAATAGTAGTACTATTAATTTGAGACATTAACAGAATAAGAGAATGTGAACTAATATATATTTTCGGAAGTAAAAAAAAGTCTATATTTATTGTCATTGTTTATTGAGTGCAATTTGCCTCCTTTTCTCCAAAAGTCATCAGTTTTAGCAGGAATTAAGAAACAACTAAAATTCAAGTCAAAATCAAGGGTGTCCCTGAAAATCAGGGATAGGTGAGAGGTATGGACTTCATATCCTTCAGAAAATGCACATGGGGGCGGAGCCTAGATGGCCAACTGAGAGCAGTGAATGTTGACAGCTCCATCAGCTAGCATAATAATATAAGAAAAAAAAATATTATTTTCAAGTTTAAAACATCAGAAATCTATAGATAAACTACTAAACTACATAAATATCAATTTTGGTGGAGATGTACAAAAATTTTCCTGTCAAGTAACTTGGAGATATATTGAGTCACTGAATATGAACAACTCAAGGAATTCTCATCCAGATGCTGCTTTGAAAAAAGAACTGCAATTGATGCCATCTACCTTACAGGAACTATCTGTGAAGATGTATGGCTTTAAAAATGACTTAGAAAACCTCAAGTTAAATTCTCAAAAACAGATTGATACTCTTAAGGAACTATTAAAGCAACACCATACAAAAATAACAAATATAGAGACTTCTCTAAATGACACTGAAGGGAGACTCAAAGAGGAAGAATTCCAAAAAGTATTTCTGCTCAAACAGAATACATGGTTGATCAACAAAATAGATGATTAGAAAACAGGGAAAGGAAAAACAACACAAGGATCTTTGGTCTGCCTGAAAACACTGACGGAGAAGACATTATTTCATTGTTAACCTGGATTCCTGAATTTTTAGACTTGAAAGGGACTTTCATTTGGAATTGAAAGGGTGCACAGAGCACTGAGGAAACCTTTTTCTAACTCAACAAATACTCCAACTAGATCCATAGTTATAAAATTCCTTTCATTTCTGGACAAGGAACTAATATTAAAATGTTTGAAGAAAATCACCCTTAAAATACAATCAAAGTCTGATAAGGTTTGACAATGATTATTCTTCCAGAATACCAGAACAAAGGAAAAAAGTCTGGCCAATAATAAAACTGTTGAAACAAAACAACATTAAAGCCCAGCTGGCCTTTCCAGCCAAGATAAAAATACTTTATGCCAATGAGACGAGAACCTTTAAAGAAGCTACTATATTCATCAAAAACAACAACATAGTGTATATCCCAGAAGAAATGGAATGGATGGCCCCTACTCTTAAAAGAATAAAAAAAAAAACAAATCATTGGACTGATGCTAGAAAGAAGAAACAAAAAACTGATTCCAAGATAGCTGTCCCAAAAAAACAACTCTTACAACTACATCTCTCAAAGTATCACCTGATATGGTACATCACTTGTCATCTGTTTTTATTTAAAAAAAAGGAGGGATTCTTAAACAAATGAGAAACAGTAATGATTTATTCAGAATGTTCAGAGTCCAATAATTCTTCACAAACAAAGGTAGGTCAAGATGGGTTACTATTTACATGACATATAAGCCAAACAAAACAACGTATAATACAAACATAGAGGTTTCTACTCCCCTACTTGAACTCAATGAATACTTATCTTGTTCACTTTTCAATGATTTTAAGAACCAAAAAATGCACCACAAGGACAATAGGATATTTCATTTAATATAATAAAAAATAAAAAAATCCAAAATTCATCATGTTAAGCGCTTTCTTCAAAGATTTGACTACATCAGAACAACAAGACCAACTGCATCTGAACATTTAAATACTCTCCACTCAGCTGCCAATTAATTAACAAGTTAATAAATCAATTAACTAAAGTACTGTTTTTAAAAAGACATAATAGTTCAAACCTTTATAAAATGTTAAAAAACTCCTAGTGTTTCATTGATTTTACTTATAATAATTTAAGTAATTAATTAACTAATTCAACAAGGTACCATTCATCAGAGTTCAGACTAAAATGAAAGAAATTAACATCATGTATAATAGCAGTAACAGTAGAGTGTTTTGAAAAAAAACAAATGCTGTCATAGAGACTAATGCCTTCTTCAGTTAAAGTATGATTAAGAAATGTCATGTATATCCTGGTTAAATAATAGTAGCAAGCTCTTAGTAAAAAAATGTCATTATTATTCTGTCTAAATATAGTTAATATCAATTACAGCAGGTATCACAGCTACGAGTGCTGTTTGAACAATCCTGATATGGTGTGCATGGATGCAGCTGTGTCTGTCAGCTAGTACAAATGTCATTATTCTGTCTAAATATAGTTAATATCAATTATGGTAGGTATCATAGCTTCAAGTGCTGTTTGATCGATCCTGATATGGTGTGCATGGATACAGCCGTGTCTAGTAGCTAGTACAAATGTCATTATTATTCTGTCTAAACATAATTAATATCAATTATGGCAGGTATCATAGCTTTGAATGCTGTTTGATTAAGCCTGACATGGTGTATGTGGATGCAGCTGTGTCTGGCAGCTGTTATATGTTGCTGCTTTCATCTCCGGGAAGCTGTGGGTTGCGGCTTGTGATCGAGGTTTACTGATGCTTGTGTATTAGGAAGAGACAGTTAGTGTTTTAGCCTGGATCCAGGGGAAGGGTGTGGATAGAACTGTGATTTGGGATATTTTTGCAGAGAATGGTTTGTTTGTATGTCTGCTGAGTGAGAGGGCTGGAGGAGTGTGTTGTCTCTTGTTGGGGCGGTTTGTTCGGAAGTTTTTTTTTTTTATCTATTTGCTCTCTGTCCTTTTCCTGGCTGTTGCCTCACTGAAAGGGAGGGAATTTAGGTTTGAAGTTGCAGTGAAGTGAAGCTTTACTTCAGGTGCATCGCGAGCCTCTGGTATACAGTACACAGACACACTAACAGAAACATATGCTCCCAGGTTGCTATGGTAATGGAGACAGAGTGACGATAATGCTTAATGGCTCTAAGGAGCCTCTGTGATGATTCTCGGCAATGACGTTTTTGTTTAAAAAAAAATAAAAAAAATATATATATATATATATATATATATATATATATATATATATATAAAATATAAGGGCTGTTTTAAACCGCATGCACACATATTGATGGTCTCCCAACACTTTGTTTAGCTCATTAAGTTGATTTTTGATATATATGTATGTATATATATATATATATATATATATATACACATATATATATATATATATATATATATATATATATATATATTTAAGTATTTTGGTCCAAACACACTAAGGACTTACATAAGAGTGGAAGTCTGATTTATTGTGAAAGACTAAGAGCACTTGGTCTTGTGCAGTACCCTTTGCAGTGGTCTGGGAGGTGAGCTTGCTTGGGCGTATTGGGCATATAGGGATAGCTGATTCTAGGGGTTTGTGGGGTTGCCGGGGAAGTGCTAGGGAGTCATCCGATTTCCTTTGTGGAAATATCTGTGGGAATGGGAGGTGTTATGAGTGGTTCACTGGCAGAGTGGCCACTGCATGGAACAGGACAAATATTGGTTTGGATATTTTAAGAACAGCCTGGAAACACGCCACATGAACTAGTGAATGGTATTCTGGCAAAACTACTGATATGTGTGTATGTAAGGATGGAAATATACTTATAACAAATAAGAAACTAGAAGGGTCTCATAATTTACAGTCTATGGACTGTATAAACATGCTTGGAAGGAGCTAATAATAAGAATAAACAATGCAGCTTGTGGTCTGTCAAATAACTAAGCAACAGCCCCCCAAAAACACACACACACACACACACACAATAGTTATGTAATGTATGATTTTAATAAATCTAGACATAAAATATATAATCATACAAGATGAAGCAGTCTTCTGAATTTAGATATTAAAGACAGGATTTAATAACATGGTTTTTCATCATGCTCCTGCAGAAGAAGTTATGATGGTCAGTGAGCTATTGGAGGTTATTCTTACCAGCAACTTTTTTCATTTAATAACCGGCGGTTCCACCAATTGATTGGGGTCCCTATGGGATCGCCCTGTGGAGCCAGTGTGGCCAATTTAGTTATGGCCCACTGGGAGAGGGTGTTTGTTTTATCTAACCCTTTGGTCCATGAGAAAGTAGTGTTATATACTAGGTTCTTGGATGACATTTTTGTCATTCTTAATGGTACTCTAGATGATGTTAACAACTTGGTGTCGTTTTTTAATGGCTCTACAGAATTTTTGAAATTCACATCTGAGTTTGCCACTGACAAGATTACCTATTTGGACGTGGAACTAGAGAAAGATAGGAGCTTAAATTGCTTCGTGGCCAGCATACATCGGAAGCTGACCTTCTCGAATTCTTATCTACACTTTGACAGTGAACACCCATTACACCAAAAGAGGGCTATCGTGAAAGGCCAATTTGTTCGAGCAGCCCGCATGACATCAGAAGATAAGAAATTTCACGAGGAGTGTAAGTTCATCTTTGGCATGTTCGTCAGCAGAGGGCACCCAGCTGATCTTGTTGCAGAATTGAGTGTGGAAGTGCAGGGGCAGAGGACCAATGGCCACTTCCACCCCATTTTGGGGAACATAGAGGATGGGCCTCCAGGCTTACCTCGCCTTGCCAGAGAGTCTGATACTTTTAATTGTACTTTTGTAATTTCATTTAACTTAGATGCAATGGACATTGTGTCCACTATAAAGACAAATTGGCGCTTACTAACCACCGAGTTAACAGGAACATTTGGACTATTATCCCCCCCTAAGGTCACTTTTAGGAGGGGCCTCAACATCAAAAACATCCTGGAGTCCAAAGTTGCTGGTGCCTCCCCCAGATCTGGGATGTTTAAATGTAATATGTGCAGGTACTGCAGATATATTAAAGCAAGTTCAGTTTTTTCCATAAGGGACAAGAAGAATCTCATACATGGAAGATTCAATTGTGCCAGTAATCGGGTGGTATATTTAGCTCAGTGTTCGGTTTTCCCAGGCTTCTATATCTGCAAGACTGA
Source organism: Protopterus annectens (assembly GCF_019279795.1). Lineage (NCBI taxonomy): Eukaryota > Metazoa > Chordata > Ceratodontiformes > Protopteridae > Protopterus > Protopterus annectens. Next base: position 895,499,325 of record NC_056739.1, read on the forward strand.
TAGGAAACTACAGGAACGGGTATACGAGCACTTATATGCTATCAGGAAGGGGAAGGTCGACAACGATTTTGCCAAACACATATTAGATAATCCAGGGCACGAGTTCTCATTTTCAGTGATCGACCAGCTACATCAACAGCATATGGGGGGACCCGATTCTTTAAGACTAGAGTGCAAGGAGTTGATGTGGCAACTTAAGTTGGAAGCTTACCATTTACCTGGACTTAACAGTATGGTTTCCATCAGTTGCTTCCTCAAATTGAGAAGCCTAGTGAGGTGAAGCCCCCCTGGAGTGGCTAAATGCCACCCGGGAATACATACATGTTTGCGTTTTATCATTTTTTTTTATTTTTTTTTTATTTTTGTGTTTACCACTCATTGTTTATACCAATGTTTATATTAACACTTGTGGGAATTTTCTTCCCACTTTTATACTTATTTATATATATTATATTTTCTTGTGGTTATTGATACTTTTGATCATTTGTACTTATATGTAACTATGGTGGCTTTAAAATTTAATATTTGGAGCACTGACGGCAGGTATGAATAGCAGATACCAAATTGTTGAATATTTTGGCCGCTTTTTAGTTAAAAATTTAAAAGTGTAATTGTGTGTTTTTTTTAAAGGGGAGCCGCTAGGGGGGCGCATCTGAGTGGAGTAGTGATGTATATATAGTGAGACAAATGTGTGGTGCAGTTTGTTTTCTGAGGAAGTTGGTGCACAGCGCTGACTAAAAGCTTGTTTTTAAGCTTAATAAAATTTTAATTTGGTTTTTCATTTATGGGCATTCTTGTTTCACAACATAATCTGTGGATTACAAAGAATCTTTGCATACATCCATCTGAATCCAGGAGTCTAAAGGTGCTGGACCTGCAAGGGTGGTTTTTTCATAGTCCTTAATCACACCAATCCTAAAGGAAAACAAATCCCCAAACCTCTGTACCTCATATAGACCAATATCATTATTAAATAATGACTGTAAGATATTTATGACAATATTAACCAACAGAATGAAAACACCACTATCCAAAACAATAAATAATGATCAAACTGGATTTATATATCTTAGACACACACATGACAGTATTAAAAGGATAATTTCTCTTATAGATTATGTTAATAAAAAAATAAACACTCATTATTGGCTTACATATAGAGAAAGCATTTGATTCCCTAAACTGGGACTATGTATTCAAAATTCTGGTGTTATTTGAATTTCCTCCTTCCTTTGTTCATCTACTAATATATAAATGATGTTGTGTATGTTAAGCTAGGTCCTTTCACCTCTGAATCTTTACAAATAACAAAGGGTACTATGCAAGGGTGTCCCCATGTCACTGATTCTATTTGCTTTGGCTATTGAAATACTGGCAGATTCAATACGTAACAATACAAAAATCAAAGGAGTAGATGTTTATGAACAATACAATTCTAAAGTAATGCTCTTTGCTGATGACATATTATTAACATTATCCAATACAAAAGAGACATTAGAAGAATTAGATATTTTAATTGACATTTCACAGGACTTCAGAACTCCATTTCAATAAATCAAAATCAAAATTTGTATTTTTAAATAAAAAAAAGAATTGCAGACGTAGGGGAATCACATTATAGGGAAACAAGAATCTACCTTAAAATATCTAGGAATTTAGTTATGTAAGAATAATAATGAATTAGTCTCAAAAAACTACAATAATATCATCAATACAATTAAAATCTCTGTGGAAAAGTGGGACAAAATAATATTAACATTTGAGGATAGATTACAGTTAATAAAAATGGTTTTACTACCCAAGATTCTATATACAGCTTTGGCAATACAACTGTTACCAGAAAGGAATACACTCAAAGAAATAAACTCATGCCTAACAAAATGTTTATGGTTTTCCAAAAGAAACAGAATAGCTTTAATACATCATATCAGACCATGGAAAAAGGGAGGATTAAACTTTCCTGATATAGAACCATATATAAAAGCATCAATATCTAAAACAATCTCAGATGGGATAAGTCCAAATTATTCTGCAAATTGGAAAGAATTGCTAAGTGTAATATCAATAAATGAATTTAATTTACAAAAAAACAAACATTTCAAATAACAGATGTAAACTATTTGCCATGGTACATATTATGTATTAGTATACAATATAACATAACTAAGTCCACTAAAACTCGTATGGTTAATTATTACATTGACTCATTTAGGAAAATTATTAATACAAATATAGATTTAAAAATCCGGTTTGATCTTTTTAAATTATTAATACAAATATAGATTTAAAAATCCGGTTTGATCTTTTAACACCATTCATAGTTACAAAGAGCTATCCACATAAAATATACAAAGAAATAATTCCTGGGAACAGAAAGGATTTATTTGTTGGTTTCAATGCATCAAAGAACTAAACGTTCTGGATATGCAAACAATAGAAACAACATACAAAATTCCATAACAAGATTGGCTAACTATGCAAATCATTCTGACATATTCGCAAGATTTATGCAGAATAATTAGTAATTCTTCATTTAAAGAAATACCTAAACTTACAAAATACCTATATGAAATCATATATAATGATTATGATATGGGAAATAGTATTTCAAAACTTTACAAGATATTGATAAATTATAAAACAACACCCAAATCCTCGTATTGGAATTCTATAACAAAAGGACACTCATTATAGCTAACTGAAGAAATTAAATCAAATATTTTATTATCAATAAAACATGCATCCTTTACACAATACTAGAACGTTTTTAATTAGAAATGCTTGCACAGAGCATTCTTAACTTCAGACAGAATTACTAAAATTAATTCTTCCACAAAGGAAATACGTTGGAGGCCTGAGAAAATACATAATGGAGATTGGCATCACATTTTTTTCGACGCCATTTTGGAATGGTATTAAAAACTTTTTACAAGATTTATTTAATGAATTGTTTAACTTCTCTAAAGCTCTAGTATTATTAAATGTCTACGAAGGTCTTGATTTGAATTAGTCAAATATGTAAATAATGGCTTGATCACTCTCACTTTCATGCACTCATACACTCTCACACTTTTTTTTTTAATTTTATACTCACTAAACAGCAAAAGAGCTGCTTAGTGAGTGTAAAACAACGGTGTCCATTAGCATTTTTTCAGTCCGAACTACATGGCAGCTTAATATGCTGCCATGAAGTGGCGGACTCATAGGTTGGTACTAGGCTCTTGGTCCTAGGGCCTATAAAAGCCTAGCCATAACAATTCCCTGGATATTTCTTCCCACAGTATTTACTTCTCTGGACCCCTGTCTAGCAGGGTGACTGATGTGATCCCCAGGGTGAATTTCCCATCTAATCATCAAGGTTCCTTTTAAAGAGGGCCAAAGAGGCGCTCTGCTTGACATGCATGGGCAGTCTATTCCAGAGTCTGGGGAGTTTCTGGGTCAGGAACCTATCCCTCCAGCATGTTTTGTTCATTGTCATGACAAGGTGTAGATCTCACCATTATTATCCCCTCAACATTAGAACACACCCTCACACATCCCATGTCTTATATACTCTCCAAACAAAACTAAAATGTATAAACCACAGCTTTTTCTGTTCTAGGATCTACACCCTGGGTATCCACCCCTCCTTATTTAAAAACATTAACTAAATATTGTCTTTCACTCCAGATTTGGAATGCATCTTTCCAATGAATACAAATGTAAGGGTTTCACTGAGTACCATTACTGGCAGCAGGTATCATATCCATACCTCTCAATGTCTTAGTCCAAGAAATCAGGACAAAGCAGAAAATAATGGGGGTAAAAATGCCCAAAAAATAGGGCCAGACTTTAAATATTGCTCTTACAAACATAGAAAGTTGCCAGAATAGCAGGACATATGTTAACATGCATTTTCTGAAGGATAAGTCATCTGAAACTCAAATGCATGTCATTATTTAGTGACTTTAATCCTCAGTGATTTGCCAAAAATATACAAATTTTATGAGGGACACCGAAAACATAAAGCAAAAACCTGGACACACTGAGAAAATTTGGATAGTATGAATCTCATGGCTGCATACTTAGTTCTGAACTAAGTCACTTCCGTATGAACTATACCACTTCCATATGAACTATACCACTTCCGTCAACATTTTTCAGTTTCTTCAAAACTCTATTTATGTACTTATGCCTTAACATTTGAATGCCAGCTATCAAACTATTATTTCTTCCTCTCTTACTCTTTCTCCTCTACTTTAATATTTTATTTTCCACATCCAGACTCAATTTTATCTGTTCTTTTTTCACTATGTCTATGTAATCTGAGTAATACGTTGTTTTATTACAATTATTATTTCTCTACACGTTTTATTATTTTTGCATACTTTGCTCATGTCTACGTTATGCCTGTCTGTTCTCTGCAATGACTTTGAAACTGGTCCCATGGATCAGTGCTTTACAATGGTGAATAAAAACAAGAATAAACATGAATAAATTAAATAAGTAAAGCATTTATACAATTTGTTCATGTTTCCAGGTCACATAGTACTGTCTCATCTCATTGTTAAAGAATTACTTCTTCAGTAATCTGTATGCACACTTAAACTGCAACCACAGAACATCATTCATCTACGGCCACCCTTCTTTAATACCATATTAACAATAAGTTGTGCATTAAAAATCTTTGCATAATGTGTTCACCTAACAAAGTTATTAGATTTTCTTTTGTTGTATCAAAACATTTCTAATGCCCATTATTTTCATACAGTATTCAAACCACTATTTATTATATTGGCCAGGAAAAAACATGTTTTTCCTTTCTAATGAGCTAGTATTTATTTTTTTTCCTTCCTTCACTGTTTTCTGCTCGGTGTTACCAAAATTCATTTAAACATATCTTAGGAAAAACAGGTGCAACACAAGACTGAATAAGGGCATATCTAACAGGAAAGGTGTTTCAAGCTGTTTACTGCTACCTGAGATACACAGAAAGGCTTTCCACATTTGTACCCGTACCTGCGTGCACAGATATCCTGTGCATGAGTACCTCCTCTTAGATACATTAGAAAATTGCCTAAATAAACAGCACAAAGTTGCAACTTAATCTGACACGATGCTGGAATGCATACCTGTTTAATGATAGCATTTTCCTTTATAATCTATGTTTTTTTCTTTCGGCTTTTCCCAGTTAGGGGGTCACCACAGCGGAACTCCGGTCCGCTAATGATTGGCAGTAGATTTTTTACGGGTACCGAGGTGCCAGCTCGACGCCCAACCTTCAATGAAGGCACGCCATTTACGCATGTCTTTCAAAGGCCATTTTCCTTTATAATCTATAAAGATTTAAAATACTCTAGCTGCTTTATAGAAAAAAGTGTGCATCACCAAAATTACTTTCATTCTGTTTTCATGGAATTTCCTTCTAAGTAACTACGTTTCATCTGCATTTCAGCATGCTTTATTTTCATCTGTTTATCTCCCATCATTGCTATAAAAATCTAGGAATCACAGCAAAATGGCAGATATTCTGTTAGGACTAGTGAATGAAACCATTCCATAAGCATTGTATTATACAATAAGTGTTGCATATAGACAATTCAAGTGTAAACCATATTCAGAATAACAATAACATAATCGTGACAAAGAGAGTGAAAAGGTGGCAATAAATGAAATGAAATGAAAGGGCAATGTCTATGCACTCAAGTCTCCTGCACTTGAGTGCTCCTAAATGGCAGCAGATGCATTTTTAACATGAACATGAAAACTATCAGCTTCCATTTAAAACAAACTGAGCATAACTGCTACTAGATTATCTCTCCATAAGCAAGAGGGTACTCTGTAAATGTAATAGCCCTCTGCTTTTCTAAACTATAACCATCTTACAAATCTCTTCTTAGCGCTTTCTTCAAGTCACAAGGAATTTATGAACCAGCAGATATTAACTGCAAGGTCTGAAATCTGATGTATGTTTCTCCTGATTACACTGGAGTCCAACACAAAGCCTGTTAGCTTATGAACTGCTTAAAGATGGACCTGTTTTCTGTAGGGAGTTTGCCTGTTCTGTCCCCATCCTACATGCAGGGGACTCTGTAGAATGTACCCCCCATTATTAACATAATCCCTACTGTTACAGAACTATTAGCAGTACTGCAAAGCACACAAAATAACAGTGCATCTTGGAGATAAAGTGAAACCCTTGCTGCAGCATAACAACTGAGATTCTCACTCACAATTCAGCCAGCCTTCATCCCATCTGCTCTACAATAACATCTCTCCCTGGTAGCAGGCAGAGTCTGTCTTTTGCCAGGGCAGTAATGGCCCTGGCTAGCTTGCCCTCTCTGTGAGACTAATGCTACATAACATCTCCAGTTCTTCCAAAATAATCAAACTCAATAAATGCAAATGATTATAAAATAATCATGATGTAAATATTTTCACAGACCAAAAATAAAGAATACTGCAGTCAGTAAGAGACAGATAATCAATTCTGCAAGGGACAGTTTGAAGGTATGGATACTGTACCAAACATCTTGATTAAAAACAGAAGAGCTGCTTGCAAATATAACTGCTGAAACAGAATATCCTCAAAGATTGCTTTTTACAACAGTAATCATCATCATGATGTATTTTAACTCACCCTATCTGTCCCTCAACCTCACATGGAAATTTCACCAGCTGTGCCTCGGATCCTTTGAAGACAAACAATGGTTTTGCACCATCGTTCCTTTCAGCTTTGGCTGGAATGCAAGGCCCCACTTACAGTCAACACTGATAGGAGCTTTCTTTGGTTCTTCAAGCGTTTTATGATCTTCAGAGGGATTTAGAATTGTAGTAGGCTATTCCTTTAAACAACTACAGAAAAGTTGTTGTTGTGTCTTTCGGCTTTTCCCAGTTAGGGGTCGCCACAGCGGAACTCCGGTCCGCTAATGATTGGTAGTTGATTTTTACATGCCGAGTTACCAGCCCTGATGCACAACCTTCAACGAAGGTACGCCCATTCACGCATGTCTCCACGCAGAAGACGCTCTAGCTGAGAATCGAACCGGACAGCGTCTTACTGTATGGCGACAACTGTACCGCAGCACCACCACCGCAGATCTTAAACAACTACAGAAAAGTACAACCCAAAAATGTGTAACTGTGCAAAAACACAAATAAAAAGAGAACTATGTACACTTTTTCAGGGAGATGGAGGATGGGGCGTATCACTGTTAAAGTGACTACTCTTCGAAACGCTATTCCAGTACTACCATATTTTGGAAGGATCACTGTAACAAAAATTATAACACTTGAATAGATTACCAAGTAACATCATTGCAGCAGCAGAGTCAAAACATGTCCTATATCTCTGGACTATGCATCCAAACTGTAGTGCTTTATTTGAAGATCAAGCCTGGAACAGAGGTTCCATAATAACCATAATGCAACTCCAGGAGCTAAGCGGAAGGGAAAGAAAGGTGGGAAGCTGAAGACGAATGAAAATGGACAACACAGATGCATAGTTATGGTGAGTACATGGCCAATATATGATGATGTCCTTTTCATTCATTCGTCAACTGATGGGACAGAGTCCCCAGCTACATAACCCCTGGGTGGCCCTTCATGGCAGTTCTGCTTCTGGAAGTCAAATCCAATTTGAAATGAGCAATAAAAGTATGAGCATTATACCAAGTCAGCTTGGCACAAATGTCATCAATAGAAGTTCTAAACCAGAAAGTGGATGATGTAGCTTTGGGCCTGGTGGATTGTGCTTTAGGAGATCTGGATAATGGCACACCTCACTGACTGTAAACCAAGGATAAGCAGTCTGTCAGCTATTTGGCCAAGGTAATTTTAGAAACTGGTTTATCCAATTTGTTTTTTCGGGGGGGGGGACAAAAAAATTATCCGTCTTTCTGAAATCTTTTGTTCTATGGAGATAAGTGAAGATATCTATGTACATCCAAAAGATGAAGCATGTATTCACCTTTATTATCAAAGTTGGTAAAGTAAGCAGGCAAATTAATGGCTTGGTTAGCATTCATCTATGAAGCTACTTTAGGTAAGAAGGATGGATTGGTCCATAAGGTAACCCTATCTTTGTGGAAGACCAGATATGGAGATTCGGAAGAGACAGCCTCGAGTTTGGAAACTTGTCACTAGAAAGGCAATTTTCCAGGATAAAACTTTTAAGTCAGATTTAGCCAATGGTTCAAAAGAACTCTGAGTCAAAGTTTGAAGCACAACTGTTAAATCCAAGGATGGGGCAGGGTCCTTCACTGGGAGCCTAAGCAAAAAGATACCTCTAAGGAAAGCTTTGCAAAAATTTGATGATGTGAAAGAGGAAGCATTTTTGCCTGAATGAAGATTAGATACTGCTGCCCATTGCACTTTGAAAGTAGAGGAACTAGCTCCTTCTTGAACAAAAAGGTGCTAAAAGTTGGAGGAGTGAAGGGATCTAATTCTCTCTGGAGAACCCAAACAAAGAATCTCTTCCATTTACTTCATTTACTTTTGTAGATCTTTTTGGTAGATGCCTTGTGGGAAGATAGTAATATCTGTCTGACTGGAGAGGAAAGCCTGGACTGCCTAACCATCAGAGGAATTGGAGAAACCATGCAGCCAACTTGAGGCCTTTAATGTTCGGGTGATCAAACCGCATGGGATGAGAGAGGAGGTCTGGACCTAGGTCCAGTATCTTGGATGGATATAGAAAGTTAGACCAAAAAAACGGAACCACACTTCACAAGGCCAAAATGGGGTAATCTGGATAACTGTGCTCTTCAAATGATGTGTAAGAATCTGTAAGAATTTAGGAATTAGAGATATCATGGGATAAGCAAAAAGGAGACCAGCGGGCCAAACATTGGCTACAGCATCTCTCGGTGACTCCCCCTGAACCTGCTGCACTTCTAGTGGGGAGATGCAAACAGATCACAGCAAGGTTGACCCCACTGATAGAAAATCCTCTCAGACACTAACTGATTGAGAGACCACTTGTGAGGCATCAGAATGGACCAGCTCAGTTTGTCCACTAGGATGCTCGATCTCCTCGGGATGTTCATTGCCATAAGAAAGTAGTTGGAGGAGATCATCCACTGTCACACTCCCACTGCCTCTCAACAAAGGGGATAAGATCCGGTTCCTCCTAGTTTGTTCATGACAACACAGACATATTGTTGTTTTGAATCCCAATCATCCTGAAAGGAAGGGTGTCCTGGAAGACCTGCAATGCTAGAAGGACCATTCTCATTTCTATGATATTGATGTGCAAATTGGTCTCTTCTGGGGCCCATGTGCCTTGGACTGTCCATCCCACGAAATGTCTCACCCACCCCAGTTGGGAGGTGTCCATGGTTTCTGTGGCTACTGGAGGGAGGAGGAACAAGAGGGGCAGCCTCGAGAAACTTTGTTTGACTGAATCCACCAAAACAGGTGGTCTTTGCATACTTGTGTGAATTTGACTGAAAGCAAGGGGTGGTGAAGAAATGACTACTGAACAGCTAGAGTCCACTTAAGAATGTGCATATAAAAACAGGCAATAGGAACCAAGTTTATGGCTGTGGCCATTGATCCAAAGATCTGAAGAATCAGTCTGGTTGTGGGAGAAGGGTGTGAGATAACTTGTTCCACTTGACACCTAATGGTACAAACTCTATGTGGTGGAAAGGAGGATATCTGGCCAACTGCATCTAAATGAGCACTTATGAACTCCAGGCTCTGAACAGGTTGAAGATGTGACTTGCAAAGGTTGACTGAGATGCCTTGGGACTGACATAACTGGGTAGGTAAGCCCTGGATTTCTTGAGGTGATGCCTGGTTGGGGAAGTCATCTAGGTAAGGAAACACCTGGAATCCTAGCAGTCTCAAGTGATCCGCTACCACTGTCATACATTTGGTAAACACCCTTGGGGCTTTGATGAGACCAAAAGGCAGGGCTCAAAAGTGGTAGTAACTGGCCCCCAGCCAAAAGCATAGATATCTTCAGGAGCATCTGTTCACTTTGATATGATAGTACACATCCTGAAGATTGATAGAGTACAACCAATCATCCTTTCACAGAAATGGCAGAATGGACTGAACCATGACATTTGGAAATTTGTCTTCTTAACAAAGTGATTCAGTTTGCTGAGGTCCAGAACTGGTCTCAGGTCTCCTGTTTGCCTTGGCACTAAAAAGAATCTTGAATAGGTTCTGAATACTTTCTGGTCTGGTGGGACTTCCTGGATAACTCCTTTGTAGAACAACCTCAGAGATTCTAGAGCTGCTGCCTCCCTCTGACTGGGTGGAACATCCGGGAGTATTTTCGTTTTGTTTGGGTGAATTTATGAAAATTGTATGAAATAAACTTTGGATATGATTTTTTGCACCCAAGTTTCTTTTATGACTAATGCCCAGGTGTCTGGGTGCAGGGACAAGCACCTCCCCCAACTGCCTCCCATGATAAGCAGTCAGTCAATCTTTCAGGAGTGTTGAAAGGTTTTATCCAAAAAGGAGACTTGGAAACTTGGATTTTGTGGGCCTCTACTGTCGCAAGGATGGTGTCTTCTATTAGAACTCCCCCCTCTGCTTCTGGGGGAACTATCTCCTTTTGAATCTTGCAAAGCACCCTGGGACTTACAGAATCAAATCCTCAGATCCCTATGGCAGGCAGAGTTTCTCTCCTGTTCACTCGGGGGAAGCTTTTCCTTAACAGTGGAGCCAAACAAGGATGACACATTAAAAAGAACATTGACAGATGAAGACAAGAAGGGCTTGGCAGAGTCACACAAGCATATCCAGGCATGTCTCCTAATGGCGATGGCCATGTTTCCTAACAGAGAAGCCTGAACCCACTGCCCATGAGGTACCTTCCAGCAGCATGGGAAATTAACTTCAAGGATGCATTATAGATGGATAGAAGACTGGCGAGTTGTGAAGAAGCTTCTTGTGGTCCTCCACAAACATGGACTCAAAGGGATTTGGAAAGCCTTTTAGTCAAATTCCACTGCAGCCTGGTGAAATTTGCCAAGTAGTTCACAGACTGTAAGGCAAAGGTTGCTGGGACATAAATGTGCTTCCCAAATCTGTCCATTGCCCTGGACTCTCTGTTAGGGGGGCGAGAGAGGAGCTCTGCTCTGCCAGCTCTTTCTCTGTGGCTGCCACCACAACAATGGCATCAACGGGGATCCACTCCAGTGTGGCCTGTCTTGGGGGGGGGGGGCAAGAAATTTATCAGGACAATAAGGGATGGGTTCTAAATTATCCAGTTCCTTCCATACCCAGTGAGAGACTAGCTCTATAAGATCAGCCGGTGGAGACACCCAAGATGTAGATGGGCCAGATGCAAAAGCTTCCATGAACACTGACTCCTCCTGGGAGTGATAATCAGAGGACCATCCACCTTTCTGCCTGAGGATATCTAAGATGCCTTGAAGGAGATGTCATCTGGTGGAAACCTTGGGAACTTCTCCCCTTCATTGAAGTTAGTGTCTTCAGTGAGAGACTCCTGAAGGGACCCTATGTGCCTCCTCCTGCATGTTCTCTTATAGGGAACATCCTCAGTGGGATGGTCTGGACAGGTGCCTGAAGACAGGGGAAAGTTCTTGAGGGGGACTGCCTGGACGCTTGATAGAACCACCTGTCCCTGTTTCATAGGTCTGAGAGGATCAGAGCTCGAAACCCATGGTGGTAATACTGCAAGATTCTAAGAAAAAAGAGTAGCCATGTCTCTCGGATAAGAGAAGACCCTCTCCACCACCTCAAAAACAGAAGGACCAGGAGAAATCACAGTAGTGCCAAAGCTTCAGATGCCATCATGCCCTGACCAAATCCCTGCCTCAAAGGGCGAGTCGGACCCAAGGTGTCAAATGTTGAAGACTCAAGGGGCAGGGGACAGCTCCAATAACCTTCAAGTTGAACCAAGCCCTCCAGACCCAGCACCAATACTTCTGCTTTGAGACTCATCCTGTCTAAGGGAATCAGTACTGGACAAGTCAGGGATGCAGCTGGAGTCAAACACCTACGTGTCTTAGAATCAGATGCAGACACTGTTCAGATTCTCAGAGCAGAACACTCCAAAATTGCTGGTCAAAGTGGAGAAGGAGCAATCGCAGTGAGGGAAACAGAAGGAAAACTGATGGATATGATGGGGGCCGGTGTTGGGCTAACCCCCATCTGAATCTGAGCTCTGAGGAACTTCCTCGTCATCCTATCCACTTTGGCTTCAAAAAGACTCCTGGCAGACCTGATAGAGGAAGTAGTAGACTGGGGCTGGGATGCTCTCCTCTGGGTTTTTTTTTTTTTTTTTTTTTTTTTTTTTTTAGGAAAGGGAGAATGGAGCCAAGGAGAGAGAGGATCCAGAGGGAACTCTAGGGACTGGGTTCTTAGAGACATAAACTGGGAAAGTGTTGGATCCGAGGGTGTCAAATCTGATTGTTTTCGCTTTATATCAGAGGAGTTGGATCTGATTTCTTCTGATCTTTGGCAGGAGGGTCCAAAGTAGAAGCTGACTTTGGAGAATGGGTTGGAGACCACTTTCTTGATTCCTTTGCCTCTGAAGAGGTCTTAAGTGTTTTTTTTGTGAAGGTCTGAACCCCTGAAACAGAAGAAGAGGATGGTAATGTACCCATTAGGACCAGTTTGTTACATCGGTTGCTAAGGGCCCTGGAATTCAATCCAACACATACTAAACATTCGGTGTTTAAATGTGAAGTACTACACTTATAGAACGTGTCACAGGAACTGCATTTCTTAAAACCAATGGGTTTGTCAGGCATGATCAACACAGAGACAGGAAAATAGCAAAAACCTTTTTTTTTTAGTTTGAAAAAAAAAACTACCAACAATGGTAGGGTAGGAGAGTTGCCCTCTAAAGGGTACAAAAAAGAAAAAGGGAAGTAACAGCAATGTTACTGAGAGCTATGGAAGATAGAAACAGGAGAAAATGTAATATACAACCCTAACGTGACAGATAATCTGAGCAATTAAGGAAATTGAGGATAAGGTGATGAGAACAGAAATGACTATAAGAAAAGTATAAGAAACTGCACACACTGTAGTACAACACCCAAAGCTCTGCAAGAAGGATCCTTGTCTGTAGCAGTTATACGACAAACAAGAGCTGGGATATTACAGGGTAACCAGGCATTATCAGTAAAGGGAAGAGCTCAAGAGTTGGCTCAGAGAGTCTATTAAATGCAGATGAGCTGGATCTGCACTTGGATTCAAGACCTATCAGGTGACAAATGAAAAGGACATCAATCCAAAACTTTATACAAATTCAAAGAAGCAGCCTAAACATTTAGGTTTTTTAATCCTAAACATCTGTCTTCCTTATGTATATACAGGACTCCTCTCTTCAATGAAGTCAATCTTGAATCCCACATAAAAGAAAAACTTACTTGTAGCATTTCATTGACTGTTGGCAACATATAGACAAGCTAAATATGCAATCTTTCCCAGTAAAACTGAATTAATCAAATAAACCTTTTTATTAAACAATAGCTTGTATGTTTTCCAAGAACAAAAAAGCTCCTTTATGTCATCAACTGTCCTATTCTGTTGTTCCACACTTGCATTTTTATCCCCAAATCTTAATCCTAACACAGAGGTTTCTTTCATTGAAAAAGTTACTCCTCCTATCTTTAGTGTATCACCCAGTGCTTTTAAGTCATGCCTATTACATTTAAACACTGATGCACAAAACATATAGCTTTTTTCATCCAGAGTGAGTTTCTCATAATCAATATATCATCTGCATAAGTAAACATAAGTGGAATTTTTATCCCTTCATTAGTAATATAAATATAGCACCTTTCATATGTAAATTTACATCTCTAAATACTACATTCATAACTAATGCAACTAATATGCTACTCATAGGACATCCCTGATGTATGCTATTCTTTATATCCATTTCTTTACTTAACCATCCATTTACTAAAATTCTTATTTGACTTTTATTATATGAAGAAAAACATATGTTCTAAATTTTCTCATAGGTTCGTAAGTCGTCACTAGGCTATTGACCCAAAGACCTTTAGCAGCTTAGTCATGTGTACCCAATATAATACTAGAGAACCCCAATATAAAAAATCTTGCCTAAACTTGAGATCTTAGTTAGCAACGACTGCCCATATTTAGGAGAATCATAGGTGAAATCCCTGGCGGGAATTTACAGTTTCCCATCAAGTCATCCAAACTACATTTAAACAGGGTCATGGAGGGGCTCTATTTGATGTGAAATGATCGCCTTTTCTGGAGAAGTGGCAATCTCTGAGAGATGTATCTGTCTCTCCAACAGGTGCAATTTATGTCACAGGCCAGGTTCAAGTCCCTGGAGCGGGTGACCCGTGTCCAATTTGACTTTTGGATGTGCAGCATTTCCATTAGGTTTGCATCCGAGATTGCTCTGTAAGCCAGGCACAAGTCTCATCTAAGTAGTCTGTACACTACTGAATACAGTGACAATGACTTCAATCTGTCAGTGTATGATGTGCTGGCGTCCCTGAATTTTGTTGGTTAGAAATCTCTGAAGTCTCTCAAGTTTCTGTAGGTGCCTGGTAAGATACATAACATAGGGTGCACTGTACTCAATTATTGGCCTGATGAGGGTTGAGTACATAAGAGTTATGACCTCTTTCGCTCTTGAGGCAATACCTTTGCTAATGAGGTGTGCGATGTAGAATGCCTTCCTTACCACAGTAGACACACGGTGGTCAAAGTTTAGGCTGCAGTCAATTTGCATTCCCAAGTCTCTCATTACTGAGTTGTTACTTAGGGTATTATTATTTATATGATAGTCTGCAGGGATATCGTTTTTACTGAAGGGGATGATAATGCATTTTTAGCACTGAGTTTGAGTCCATGGCTTTGGCATCAATCACTTTTTTTGGTAAGTCCCTCTGGAAGTATATTGACATTGTTTGGGGATTCAAAGATTGCTCCTAATTTGGAGTCATCGGCAAACTTAGTCAGCTATAGCCCCTCTGTTTTGGCTGGAACTTCTGAGAAGTATTTTCCAAATAATAGGGCGTCCGGCACTGACCCCCGTGGAACCCCACTGGTGACAGGTCAGCTGGTTGAGGTTAAGTCCCCAACTTTTACTGAGTGTGATCTGTCAGTGAGCCAATTAGCAACCCGCCTGACAACATACAGGCTGATATTCAATTGGGAGAGTCATAATTATCCACAAAAGTTCATGCTGTACTGTATCAAATGCTTTATTTAAATCTATCATGATCTTGGTCTCAACATTCCTGTTTATAATATCAACCACAATTTCCATTACTGTTTATAACAATTCATGACATATTGTTTTTCATAATACATTTGATTTTATTTTCCATTTTCTTCTGAATTTTCTTCCTAAAAATATTATCCTCTGCATTGTTCAATACTACGAGTTTCCAACTTTCAGTTTTTTTTTATTTTCCTTTCTCCATGCAAATTTCAGTATACCACTGCATAAATCTTTATTCATAAAAACCTTCATTTAATCACTTATTCATAACTTTTAAGAAGTGTTTTTTTTTTCTACCAATCCATAAAATTCTTATAAAATTGGTAGCCCATTCCATCTGGTCCTGAAACTGACTGTAAATTAACTTGTCCAAGTACCTTATTTAATTCATAAGGACATTTTGTTTGCCAATTCTAAATTTTCTTGTTTTGTTAACTTTTTAAAATGCCATCCTTTTTTGTACTTTCTCTCTTGAAACACTTTATGTATTTTATGATATTCATAATTTGTTCCCGGAATGATCTTACCTCTCCTCTATCAACTTTAATTTCTCTCATAATACTAGTATGTTCTTTAACTATGCTACTCAGATAAGCTGATACCTTTTCTCTTTTGCCTTTTAAGCAATATCTTTGCTTAAATAATTCCTTTTTTCTTGATTCTTGTCATAAATTCTACATTTTGTCACATATGTTCTATCATTCCTTGCCAAACCATTTAAAGCATCTACATCTGACTGGCATTTAAAAAAACACTTTTTTATATTCTTTTTTAAAAACTAGCCACCATTCTGACAAGTTTTTATAACACAGTCTAGTGGAAATGTGATATTTCCATAAGTGCCCACTTATTTTCTTTCCATTTTCATCCCGTAATCTCTCATTTATTTGTATTCTTTTTCTCAGTCTGACATGGTCTTTATTTTCCTTTACACCTATCCATATGGCTGAACGATCTGAAAAGCCTGTTACAAGTGTCTCTCCCTTAGATACATTTAAACCTTGTGATATACTAAAATAATCTATTTTAGTCTTACATACACCTCGACTACATGTCCACAAACTATTTATTCCAAATTCTTAAACTGACACATTTTATAACTTCAGCTTTTAACCTTTCCTCTCTTCTTTTTTCCTCTCAAATCACAATTAAAATCTCCCATTATATTCATATTAATTGCTACATAATCCAGAATTTTAAAAAATATACCTTTCTTTTCTTTTTTTGTAACATAAAAATACAATGTTGTAATTCTATATACCTGATTATGTCATCTGAGATCTACAATAGTTAATTTCCCCATCAATACCAATGTTACATTCAATATTTTCACTGACTTCTTACAAAGTACAACTATGCCAGAATATAGTTCTTTTTCTAGGTTCCATGTGTATCTTCTTGGTTACAATCTCTCTTCTTGTGTTAAAAAGCTTATATCTTCCGATATTATTATATTGACATCACACTTACTGCACCAATGCCCATTCCTTTAATTGTAGTTTAATACTATTTACATTTTCTGAAAAATGCTGCCATTATGTCTAAGGTGTGGCTTACCAGAAATTAAGTAAATCTGACGTGCTTATCTTATTTGCATTATACACGTCCTTTCTTTTTCTCTTTTACACATACCCCTGTAAGCTTTTTATCTCTCTTACTGTTTTGCCAATAGAATTCTTTTTACATTTCACTGTTTTCCAGTTTATATCTTCCATGTCACTTAGTTCAGATTGTTTTTCTATATAATCTTTTGTTTTATTTTTCTCTTTACCCTTATCTTTATTTTTACCCTGATCTTGCTATCCTACTTCATCTTTCTCTTTTATTGGGACTGTTTCTGTTCTTTGTAAAAGTCTTCACTTTTGTTTTCTTCTTCATCATTCTTTTTCTGTACATTACAATCTATCCATACAGTTTTTGGCATCATGACCTGTTTCCTCAGTAATATAACATTTCCTCTCATCACAGTTACTTATCAAATGATCAACTTTTCCACAGGGGAAAAAAAGTTTTAGGTTATCCCCAATATTTTACAACACCCCCCGTTACCTTCAACATTTGTCATACTAGGGATACGAATCATTTTTTTCTTTCTCTATTTTCAGTATAATATGACAGCCCCATTCACCAGTCCATAACCCTCTGTTATCATACACTTTACTAATGCTCCTAACTTCTTTACAAAGTTTGCATAAATTCCTCTTTAAAGTCTCTTTTTCAACTTCAGTTCGAAACTGAACATGTATTTTCTTTTTTTTTTCCTCTGTGAAATGCTTTAAATATGTAAGAATTCCATGGACTACAGTTCTTTTTCTTGTGATACTCCCCAAAAAACTTTCCAGAACAGCAGCAGTCTCAAAAATATCACAAAATGTCTCTTTATGAATAAAAGTTCTTACCCCATGAGCCTTGCTAAGCACCACTAAATTATTCCAAATGCCATACCTGTCCATTTCTTTTTTGTTCTGATTTTCATGAATTTTCTTTCATTGCTGACATCTCCTTTCCTCCGTTCATCTCATCGCTTTCCCTGCAGTTTTCTTAACAGTCTTGCCATACAATTTCTTTTTTTTTTTGGCAATCTTTTTTTAAAAAAATCTTCTAATTCCTATGATTGGATTTTGTCCATAATTTCACCCCATAAACATATTTCCATTTACTGGCTCACTCTGCAAAAACAATTCATCCAAAATATCATTCCACAACTCTCCCAAATGGATGTCTGTAATAAAACATCCACAGTTGTTTTGAACATTTGCTTCTAAAGAAGCAAACAAATTTTGCTGAAAAGTACAGTTTTGTACCTACCATAAATGTAGATGTTCGAGGATCTCCATTGCTGCAGTCCTTACATATGGGTATTCCGCTGTCCACAATCGGCCCGAATACCAAAGGGCTAGAACCGGCGTCGGTCATCGACGCCCGAGACTGACGTCAGTACGTGCCAGTACAAATGCGCATGACCGACGCCATAACCTCAGTCTTTCTTGCCTCAGACGTCAGAATGCAAAAAAACACCACCCAAACCCCAACCTAAAAAGAAAAGGGGGGAAGGAGGGAGGGAAAATTGGACTGCAGCAATGGAGATCCTCGAACATCTACATTTATGGTAGGTACAAAACTGTACTATGTTCTTCGTCTCCCATTGCTGCAGTCCTTACATATGGGTAGAATCCCAGAGCAACGGAAAAAAGGGAGGCTGGCCAACTAAATAGCATTAGGAACTGCTAACATGCCCTGTAAGATTGCAGTGGCAAACCCAGCCCTAGACCTAGAATAAAGAGGTAAATGATAATGCTTTGTAAAGGTATGTACAGAACTCCAAGTA
This sequence comes from Protopterus annectens, assembly GCF_019279795.1. Classification (NCBI taxonomy): domain Eukaryota; kingdom Metazoa; phylum Chordata; order Ceratodontiformes; family Protopteridae; genus Protopterus; species Protopterus annectens. The sequence continues at coordinate 895,517,837 of NC_056739.1, forward strand.
GCTGCCTCTAGAATGTCTTTAGTAGCTACCCCTCTCAAAAAAGCAGTAGAGGTGGCCGTAGCCCTAGTAGAATGAGGCCTGATCCCAACTGGAACCTCCTTTCCATGATGAGTAACAAAAAGCAATACAATGGCCAATCCACTTGGAAATAGTTTGTTTCGAGACAGCTTTCCCTCGTGAAGTCAAAGCAAACGAAACAAATAATTGTTGAGATCTTCTGAACTCTTTGGTTCTGAACAAATAATACCTTAACTGCCTATGTACATCCAAAGAATGCAAAACTTTTTCCCCTTCATTTTGGGGGTCAGCATAAAAAGTAGGCAAATGTATAGATTGGTTCAATGCCACATTAGAAATCACTTTAGGAAGAAAAGTAGGATTAGTACGTAAGGAAACTCTGTCCTTGTGAAAAATCAGAAAAGGTTCCACTGCCATGAGGGCCTGTAATTCAGATACCCTTCTAGCAGAAGTAACAGCCAATAAAAAAGCAGTCTTCCAAGACAACAACTTCAATTCAGCTGTAGCTGCAGGTTCAAAAGGAGGCAGAGTCAGCTTTTCCAAAAAAAATTAAGATCCCAGGTAGGAGTAGGAGCCCTCCGTGGGGGTCTTATATTCTTTGCCCCTCTAAGAAACTGTTTAACCAATGGATGTGAAAATAAAGGAGGGTCACAATCATAGTGAGCAGAAATAGCTGCAGCATGCACTTTTACAGAAGAGAAGGACAAACCCTTGTCCAATAAAATAGTCAAATATTGCAATGTACAACTCAAATTAGGCAATTTGACATCAAAGCCTTTAGCTGAACTCCAAAGAAAAAATCTCTTCCATTTATCAGCATAAACTTTTCGAGTACTAGGACGCCTGGCTTCCAAAATAACATCCAAAACTTGTTGAGGGAGCTGAAGGCCCTCCTTCTCTAAAACAGAATGTGCCAGGCTGTCAGGTGTAGGGATTGCACCCTGACATTGAGAAAATTATTGTTTTCTTGAGACAATAAGTGAGGAATCTGTGGTAATGGCCAAGGTGTTCCATGAATTAAGCTCCTCAACAGAGGGTACCAATGCTGACGAGGCCAATCCGGTGCTATAAGGATCATGCAAGGTTTGTCCCTCCTGACTTTCAACAGCACCTTTGGAAGAAGAGGCAAAGGAGGAAAAGCATACACGTGAAGGTTGCTCCAACTGAAGGATAGTGCATCTATTTTCCAGGCTTTTGGATGAAACAGCCTTGTGCAAAACAGTGGCAGTTGGAAATTCAGAGGAGAAGCGAACAGATCTATGTCTGGAGTTCCCCAAGCCCTGGTCAACTGAAGAAATACCTGAGGGTCCAATTTCCATTCGTGAGGATCCACAATCTGTCTGCTCAGAACATCTGCTAACGAATTTTGTGCTCCTGGCAGAAACTGTGCTCGAAGAGTGATGTGCAGATTCAAAGCAGTTTCCCATAACAGCATTGCTTGTCTGCAAAGAGGGTAAGAATGAGTTCTCCCCTGCTTGTTGATGTACCACATGACAGTTGTGTTGTCTGTTCGAATCAACACCAGTCCTGGTTGAAGTAGGCTCTTGAATCCTTCCAAAGCAAATTGAACTGCCAGCATCTCTTTCATGTTGATATGCAAGTGAAGTAGCTCTGGGGCCAAAGGTCTTGAATCCATTTTCCTCTGAAATGAGCTCCCCAGGCTGACTCCGAGGCCTGTCGTCAATATCTGACTTGCCTCTGGTTGGGTCACAGAGAGCCCCTTGTTTAGGTGACATTCCTGAGCCCACCACAGAAATTCTTTCTGAATGCAAGGTAGAATGCGAATGACAGTGTCCAAATCGTGGCTGTGTTGAGTCCAAACGCTTTTGAGATACCATTGTAGCTTCCTCATATGCAGTTTGGCATTGGGAAGTACTAGAATGCAAGATGCCATGAACCCCAAGGCTTGAAGGACTGTCCTTGCAGTCAGCCTGGACATTACTGATAGCTGTTGGAAGTATAGGTGAAGATTTCTTTGTTTGTCCGGGGTAAGAAATGCCATCTGAGCAGCTGTATTCAGTCTTACATCCAGAAAACACATCTCTTGTGAGGGTACTAGACTGGACTTTATTTCGTTCACAGAATACCCTAGGCAACTTAAAACTGTCATTACATACTGCAGATGTTGAAGAAGTTCGTGCTTGCCTTGAGCCAGAATCAAACAGTCGTCCAGATACGGATAGATTTGAATTCCTGTTAGTCTGAGAAAAGCTATTACTGGAGCCAGGACTTTTGTGAATACCCTGGGCGCAGTAGACAAGCCAAAGGGCAATGCAGAGAACTGATAATGCAAATTCCCATTCCGAAATCTCAGGAATTTTCTGCAACTGGGCCTGATAGGAATGTGAAGATAGGCCTCTTTGAGATCCAGAGTCACCATCCAGTGATCTTTGCCCAGCATAGGTAACAGCTGTTGCAGTGTTAACATCTTGAATTTTGGAATTTCCAGAAAGGTGTTTAGATTGGACAAATCCAGAATTGGCCTCCAAGTATTTCCTTTCTTTGGCACTAAGAAAAGACGGGAATAAAACCCTGTGCCTCTTTCTGTAGAAGGTACTTCCTGTATTGCTCCCAACTGAAGCAGAGAAGAAATTTGTGCCTGTGCTTCCAGTCTTTGCTGATGAGGCACATCCGGCATACCTTTGAAAGGAGGGAATGTGTGAAAATAAAATTTGTAGCCTCGATTTATTATGTCCAATACCCATTTGTCTTGGGTAACCAAATGCCAATTCCTTTTGAAAAGTCCCAGTTTTCCTCCTAGAGGAGCTGCCAGCAAGGCAGAGTCCGGCAGCTGAAGACAAAGGTCATTGGGTCTGTTTCCGAAAGGACTGACCCCTGCCCTCCCCAGCAGAAGGGGTAGAAGAACTCAAAGACCTAGAAGTAACAGGGCCCTGAGAGGAAGCCCTACCTCTACCTCGCCTCGACCTGCCCCTAGATTGATAATCCGAAGAGGGGAAAGACCATCCCTTAGCAGGCCAATTCCTACTGAACTTAGGGGCTGAACCTGTAAAAGTCCTTAACTGTCTGCATAGACTTAGCTTTTTCCTCCATTTTTCAAAACTGATTCTACTGGAGGGCCAAAAGAACATCAGATTGCAGAGGAGCATCCATAATTCGAGCCTTAACATGCTCCGACAAGGTCTGATCTTTAAGCCAGGCATGCCTGCGAACAACTGAACTAGTAGCAGCCACCCTGGAAGAAGCCTGTAAAGCATCAAAACCACACTGCAAAGAATGCTTACCAACTTGGTGTGAAGCATGCACTAAATCCTGAAGCTCCTTACATTCAATACCTTCAGCTAAAGCATCTACTTTACATTTCAATTGGCCCAGCAAATAATTTTGATACCTGAGCATATGAAACTGACAATTTAAAGCTCTCATAGCCAATGTAGAAGAGGTATACAGTTTTTTACCCCACCTTTCCAGGGCCCTAGCATCCTTGTCCAGAGGAACTGGATTCCTAACCACAGAAGCCCTAACACCTTTGGGGCCTTGAGTAATAGTTTCTGGATCAGCCCTAGGACTCTTATATAAATACTTGTGAGCTTCCGGAACCCTGTAGTATCTATCTGGCTTAACCGGGGCAGGAGGCAGAGAATCTGGGTTAAGGGCAGCCTCAGAAAATACATCCTGAACAACATCCAGTACAGGGGGAATAGCCAAGGGCCTATGCTGAGGCAAAAACAAGAATTCTCTTAGCCTTTTTCGAGAATCAGAATAATCCTGGCCCTCCCATTTGAAATGTTCCCTCATGGAATGCAAAGTCTCAGAGAAAGAAAAATCTTCTGGAGGGGACGCAGAGGGAGTAGTGTCCTCAGCCTCTGAATAAGAATAGGGAGGGAAATCCTGAAGTTCTTCTACAGAGGAATCTGACTCATTGGAAGACTGAACCAAACCCTCCAACTCTGTCTCTACCCTGGGCCTCTTCGCAGGGGGCATAGAACCCCTAATTAAAGTAATCAAATCTTCAGCCATCTTTAACATGTGCTTCCTAGGAGCTGGACCCTGGGGACTAGCACCAGCAGGGGCAGACTTAGACTTAGAATGGGCTTTGCTTTGAGAAGGAGGAGGCCTAACTACCCTATGAGGGGAGGGAACCACTGACATCAGAGAAGCACCCTCAGCCTGGCCTAACACAGGAGAAGCCACTTCCTGTAGTAACAAAGGCTCCCCTTGAGACTCAGGTAAACTTTCAGAAGGAGCCGCTGAAGTAGTCAGTGGTTCTCCAGAACCGGCGTCCGGAGTGGACGACTCATCCTGTTTGGACCGCAAAGACTTCTCTTTGCGTTTTTTAGAAGAACCAGGTGTCGGCGAATCCGACGGCATGTTGTAATTACAACGTTTACCAAACACCAGCCTAGCACAGTCCAACCGACGTTTAATAGTACGCTTGTTAAAAGTAGCACAAAAGCGACACCCAACAACGTCGTGCTCAGGTCCCAAACAAGGAATACAGAGTGAATGGTAATCCCTATGAGGAATCTGTTTCCCACAAGAAATACAGTTATTAACTTTTTCTGACATCCGTCAATACTGAGGCAAGAAAAAGACAAAAGTGTCCCCAACGGGGTACTTAGCCCAACTTGGTCTCCGGTCTGAAACTCGAAAACCGACAATTCCAGAACGCCGAACGGCACTTGCAAATGCTGCTTCTGCTTAGGACCACGCGGCAAGAAAGACTGAGGTTATGGCGTCGGTCATGCGCATTTGTACTGGCACGTACTGACGTCAGTCTCGGGCGCCGATGACCGATGCCGGTTCTAGCCCTTTGGTATTCGGGCCGATTGTGGACAGCGGAATACCCATATGTAAGGACTGCAGCAATGGGAGACGAAGAACATCAGCTCCTCAGAATCCTGTAGAGCCTCTGCATCAGTGTTAACATCTGTGCTATCTGCCATCTTGGATCTTTTTGAGTGCTGTTCTCCCAGCCACCACTGCACTTGGATTGGAATAAGCACTATGATTTACAATTTACATACTGACAAAAAAAAGAAGTTATGTACTTACCATAACATTCCATGTGAGATGTTCATCTCACCTTCATTCTTACAGATGGGTATGGAGCCAATCCTCAGCTCTGAGTTAGCCTACTACAAAGCCCGAGGTCTTCAGGTAGCTCGAGGCCAAGTCCCTATCCCATAATGCACCTAGAGTTACCTCACATCTTGTTTGCTGTGTATAATAATACCATATGTCATTCTAACACTCTATAAGAGAAAGCTATAGAAGGGTTGAGCAACCAGGAAGAATCCAGCATCTTGGTCTTCGAAAAACCCTGGAGGGGGTAGGAGGGTGAGAAGTAAGAATGAAGGCGAGATGGACAACTCAGTGGAAAATTATGGTAAGTACATAACTTCTTTATGTGAAGTTGTTCTATCTCGCCATTCATTCTTACAGATGGGTAGCGTCCCAAGCACCATCTATCTCGGGTGGCTTTGTATGTTTTTCAGAACAGTAGACCCAAAGGAGGCCCTGTCAACTTTGTAATGATTGATAAAGGTATGAGGTCTTGACCGGTTACATATTAGAAACACGAAAGATCTAAAAAGCGAATGTATGTACATCGACACATAAAGATCGATGTACATACACAGCGAAACACGTAAATGGCAAAAATCAAAGCGCCGAACGTGTTTCTTAGCCAGCAGCGTGGTGGTGGGGATAAGGAAATATATCCTTTTCTCCACTGTAGTGTGGTCTCGGATTTGGTCTATTTAAGAAGGGGGGTGTGGGGGGGGTGCAGGGGACTTGCCCCTCTGCATAAGCGTGTTAATATATTTTTTTAATTTTTATTTTGTACTTACCTGTGTGGCACGTTTTGCTGACGAAACATGTTTGGCGTTTTGATTTTCACCATTTTCATGTTTTGCTGTGTATGTACATCAACCTTTATGTGTTGATGTAAATACATTCGCATTTTAGATCTTTCGGGGTTTTAATATAGACCCATCTTGACCAAGTGGCTGCTGCACAAATGTTATCTATAGAAAGTCTAGCAGAAAAAGCAAAGGATGTAGACACTCCTCTGGTAGAATGAGCCTTAATTTTTTGTTGTAAGGGTATATTAGCAGCTGAATAAGCAAATGTGATACAATCGGATAACCACTTACACAGAGTTGTTTTTGCCACTGGCATAACTTTTCTGGAATATGAAAAGGAAATGAAAAGCTGTTCTGACTTTCTAAAGTCTTTTGTCCTATCCAAGTAAAATCTGAGCTGTCTATGAACATCAAGCTTGTGCAGCATATACTCTAAGTTGTTGGAGTGATTGGGGAAGAACACTGGCAAATGAATAATTTGGTTAAGGTTAGCTTCAGTACAAACTTTAGGCAAAAAGGAGGGGTTAATTCGAAGTGAGAGACTCAGCAAGGAAAATCAAATAAGGAGGCTTAATGGACAAGGCTTGAGGCTCTGACACTCTGCGGGCAGAAGTGATAGCTACTAAAAAGATGGTCTTCCATGACAAATATTTGAGATCACATGAGGAAGCTGGTTAGAATGGAGGAAGAATAATGCGAGAAAGCATAAAATTTAGATTCCATGAGGTATACGGAGATTTCACAGGTGGTCTGAGATGAAAGGTCCCTTTGAGAAAAGTTTTGGATAGCTTATGTGACATTATGTTCAATCCTTCAAATTCAAGGAGAAAATTAAGGCTAGCAGCAAGCTGAACTTGAACTGTAGCTGCTGCAGCTCCTTTGTTGAAAATCATGGTCAAGAACTCTAGTATAGAAGCCACAGGAGCTAGGTAGGGATCAATGTAGTTTTGAGAGGCCCATATAGAATTTATTTTCCATTTGCTAAGGTATAGCTTGCTCATAGAGGATTTATGAGAGGATATTAGAATTTGCTGTGTCTCATTAGAAAGGTTATGGAACCTGGCTATGATGGGAATTGGAGCAGCCAAGCTGTCAACTTCAGGGACTGAAGAGAGGGATGAAGTTCCCCAGACGAGTGTGTCAGATGATCTGGAACTGGGTCCAGAATCCATGGGTCCTACAATTGATGAAGGCGAAGGAAGCGGAACCAAATCTGATAAGGCCAATGAGTGGCTATTAGAATGATGGTCCTTTCCCAGGGCTTTTGCTTTCTGTAGTACTTTGGGTATCAACAGAATTGGTGGGAATGCATAGAGGAGACCCAGAGGCCAATCGTGTACGAGTGTGTCCCTTGGGGCTTCTCCCGGGGGGGAATCAGGGCGAAGAAGCTTCTGCATTTCGTGTTCATGTGGTTGGCAAAAAGGTTGCAGCAAGACTGGCCCCACCTGCAGAATATCCTGCCCGCTATTTCTTTCTTGAGGGACCACTCATACAGCAACAAAATTGCTCTGCTCAGCTTGTCTGCTCTCACGTTGGATTTCCCCAGGATGAGCATTGCTAACAGAAAGCGCTGGGTGGATGTAGCCCAGTGCCATACTCTTAGGGCCTGATGACAAAGGGGGTAGGACCTGGTTCCTCCTTGTTTGTTCAAGTACCAGACCCACTGACATGTTGTCTGTCTGAATCGCAATTGTACCCAAAGGAAGAGAGTCCTGGAAGTACTGCAATGCTAAAAGTACTGCTCTCCTCGCTAGGACACTGATATGCAGATGTGTCTCATGATTGGTCCATGTACCTCGGGCTGTTCTTGCCTGAAAATGCCCCCCCCCCTAATCAGGAAAGTGTCCATGGTCACTGTGGCCGCTGGTGGGGGCAGAACAAAAGTACGACCTATCGTGACATGAGGAGAGGTCAACCACCACTGAAGATCCTTTTTGCATCATTACAAGATGAGACATTGAGAGCTCTTGGTACGACCATTGAGTGAACAACAGCCACTGCAGAATCCACATGGGCATGAGACACAACAGTATGGCTAATATTGCAACTGCCGTTATGCCTAACAATTTTAGTACTTCTGATGCTGGAGCCTTGTTTTTGGCTATGATATTGTGGACCTGCTGATGGAGTAGTAAGACTCTTTCTGCTGGAAGTCTCAGAGTGGTAGTGGTGTCCAATTCTGCTCCAATAAAAATGGTATGTTGTGATAGTGACAAGGCAGATTTTCCTGAGTTTATTGTAATGCCCAGCTGACTGCAGAGTGAAAGAGTGTTGTCTCTGGCTTATATGAGTTGATGCCTGGTGGTGGCGGTGAGGAGTCAATCATCTAGGTATGGAAACACCTGGAATCCTAAACGTCTCAGGTGAGCCGTGACCACTGCCATGCATTTGGTGAACACTATGGGGGCTGTAGTGAGACCAAAGAGCAGGGCTCGAAACTGGTAGTGATTGGCTCCCAGCCGGAAGTGCAGATGATCCCTGGATGGTCTGGCCATTTTTATGTGGTAGTACGCATCCTGAAGATATATCAAGCACATCTAATTGTCTTTCCCTAAAAAGGAAAGAAAGATGGTCTTCCATGACAAATATTTGAGATCACATGAGGAAGCTGGTTCGAATGGAGGAAGAATAATGCGAGAAAACATAAAATTTAGATTCCGTGGGGTATACGGAGATTTCACAGCTGGTCTGAGATGAAAAGTCCCTTTGACAAAAGTGTTGGATAGTTTATGTGACATTATGTTCAATCCTTCAAATCCAAGGAGAAAATTAAGGCTAGCAGCAAGCTGAACTCGAACTGTAGCTGCTGCAGCTCCTTTGTTGAAAATCATGTTCAAGAACTCTAGTATAGAAGCCACAGGGGCTAGGTAGGGATCAATGTAGTTTTGAGAGGCCCATATAGAAATTTTTTCCATTTGCTAAGGTATAGCTTGCTCATAGAGGATTTATGAGAGGATATTAGAATTTGCTGTGTCTCATTAGAAAGGTTATGGAACCTGGCTATGATAGGAATTGGAGCAGCCAAGCTGTCAGCTTCAGGGACTGAAGAGAGGGATGAAGTTCCCCAGGCGAGTGTGTCAGATGATCTGGAACTGGGTCCAGAATCCATGGGTCCTACAATTGATGAAGTCGATGGAAGGGGAACCAAATCTGATGAGGCCAATGAGTGGCTATTAGAATGATGGTCCTTCCCAGAGCTTTTGCTTTCTGTAGTACTCTGGGTATCAACAGAACTGGTTGGAATGCATAGAGGAAACCCAGAGGCCAATCATGTACGAGTGCGTCCCTTGGGGCTTCTCCCGGGGGGGAATCAGGGTGAAGAAGCTTCTGCATTTCGTGTTCATGTGGTTGGCAAAAAGGTTGCAGCAAGGCTGGCCCCACCTGTGGAATATCCTGTCCGATATTTCTTTCTTGAGGGACCACTCATACGGCAACAAAATTGCTCTGCTCAGCTTTTCTGCTCTCACGTTGGATTTCCCCAGGATGAGCATTGCTAACAGAAAGCGCTGGGTGGATGTAGCCCAGTGCCATACTCTTAGGGCCTCACGACAAAGGGGGTAGGACCTGGTTCCTCCTTGTTTGTTCAAGTACCAGACCCACTGACATGTTGTCTGTCTGAATCGCAATTGTACCCAAAGGAAGAGAGTCCTGGAAGTAGTGCAATGCTAAAAGTACTGCTCTCATCGCTAGGCACTGATATGCAGACGTGTCTCTTGATTGGTCCATGTGCCTTGGGCTGTTTTTCCCTGAAAATGCCCCCCCCCCATCCTATCAGGGAAGCGTCCATGGTCACTGTGGCCGCTGGTGGGGGTAGAACAAAAGGACGACCTATCGCGACATGAAGTGAGGTTAACCACCACTGAAGATCCTTTTTGCATCATTATAAGATGAGACATTGGGAGCTCTTGATACGACCATTGAGTGAACACTGCAGAATCCACATGTGCATACGACCCAACAGTATGGCTAATATTGCAACTGCCGTTATGCCTAACAATTTTAGTACTTCTGATGCTGGAGCCTTGTTTTTGGCTATGATATTGTGGACCTGCTGATGGAGTAGTAGGACTCTTTCTGCTGGAAGTCTCAGAGTGGTGGTGATGGTGTCCAATTCTGCTCTGATAAAAATGGTATGTTGGGATGGCGACAAGGCAGATTTTCCTGAGTTTATTGTAATGCCCAGCTGACTGCAGAGTGAAAGAGTGGTGTCTCTGGCTTATATGAGTTGATGCCTGGTGGTGGCGGTGAGGAGCCATTCATCTAGGTATGAAAACACCTGGAATCCTAAACGTCTCAGGTGAGCCTTGACCACTGCCATGCATTTGGTGAACACTATGGGGGCTGTACTGAGACCAAAGGGCAGGGCTCGAAACTGGTAGTGATTGGCTCCCAGCCGGAAGTGCAGATGATCCCTGGATGGTCTGGCCATTGTTATGTGGTAGTACGCATCCTGAAGATATATCAAGCACATCTAATTGTCTTTCCCTAAAAAGGAAAGTATTGACTGAAGCGTGACCATCCGGAACTTCTCTTTCTTGACAGATCTGTTTAGTCTGCTGAGATCCAATATAGGTCTCCAATCCCCTGTCTTTTTTGGAACTAAACAGAATCTTGAGTAAGTTCTGGTTCCTATCTGGTCTGCTGGGACTGACTGGATAATTCTTTTTGTTAGCAACAATCGGACCTCTATTGTTGCTTGTGCCATGTAACTGGGTGGAACGTCCGGGATTTTTCTTGTCAATGGAGGCGGTGTGGTGAAAGGAATGAAATATCCTCTGGAAATTATACTTTGTACCCAGTTGTCATTTGTTATTTTGAGCCAGGCATCTGGATACAAAGACAAGCGAACCCGACTGCCTCCATAGTAGGACAGCCGGGCTTCCTTTCAGGAGCGCTGGTAGAGTTTCCCAAAGAACTGATCTCTGTCTGCCTGGTTTTGCGGACCCCCTCTGCCATGATTGCGGCGTCTTCCATTATTGCCCCTTCCTCTGTCCCTGGAGGGGAGTTCACCACGTGTGTCCTGAAAGGCTCCTTGGGCTTTGCGGAACCACATCTTTCCTCCCCTTTGACCCTTGGGTAGGGTCTGGTAGGGGGTTGAAAAACAGACTCCGACGGCAGACAGAGTCTTTCCTTCCAGCTCACACCTGGTCAAAGTTTCCTTAACTTTGGGCCCGAAAAGGGGCAAGCCATCAAAAGGAGTATTTACAAAGGATGAATTGAAGGGCTCCACAAGCGCATCCAAGAGTATCTCCTAAGAGCAATTCCTGTACCTGCTGCCCTGCTCATTCCATCAGCTGCATATGAAATGAATCTCATGGATGAGTTTACTAAGGAATTGAGGGTAGCAAGCTGGGAGGCAACTTTATCTGAAGTTCCTGTAGCTACTGTACCCTGTAGAGTATCTCCGAGCTCTTTTAGGAGATCTCTTTGCAGTCTAGTAAAATGGGTTAGATAGTTGAGCGAACGCAGTGCAAAAGTCGCTGAACTGTAAGTGCGCTTCCAATATCTATCCATGATTGTAGAATCTGTTAGGAGGATGAACAGAGGAGGACGTTTCTGAAATTTCCTTTTAAGTGGCTGCCACTGCCATCACCATGGCATCAACTGGCACACCCTTAGTAAGAAAGGATTTGTCCTGGGGGGCAGAAATAAATTTATTAGGCCTTCTAGGTACAGGGTCCATGATGTCCAGAGACTCCCACACCCTTTGTGAGACCAGCTGCATAAGTTCATCGAAGGGCGGAAACACCCAAGAGGTGGAGGGCTGAGACCCGAAAGCCTTCAGGAGAACCGACTCGTCTTCAGTAGGGTTGGTGGACTGACAGTCACCCCTCTGCCTAGGGATTTCTAATATCTCAGCAAATGAGATATCTTCAGAGGGGAACCGTGGGGACCCTTCTGATTCATCCAAGTTGGTATCAGATGTGGGGGACTCCTGAGGGGAGTCTAAATGCTTCCTCTTACAGATTGTCTTCCTGGGAACCTCATCAGTGGGGGCTTCTGGTGAGGTCTCGGAAGAGCAGGAGCCACCCAATAGGGCTTCGTGAGGCTCTGGGTCTCTATGCTTGGCAAGGATCTGTGAAGCAGAAGCAGACACAGGTGCTTTTGGGGAGGAAGTAGCCGGACCAGAAGTCGAAGATGTCTTAGGAGACATAACTCTCCTCATGACTTCGAAGGCACCTTTGCTCCGGTGAGAAGGGACCAATAGATCCGAGAAAACGGTCGATACCCCTGGCACCGGGACAGTGGGCTCCAAGCCAGAGGTAGGAGCCGATCTCATCTGAGCCGAAGGCCCGAGAGACAGAGTCGGTACCGACAAGTCAGTCCGGCTATCCTCCCCGGACCCGACCAGAGAGTGTCGGCTCCTAGATTTTTCCATCGGCACCGAGGACGTTAGAATAAATGGAGCCGAGGACACTGGGGCAGGCGTTGGCTCCAAAGGCTCGACGATCATCAATTCTGACTCCTCTGGCTCCGAAGGGCAGGTATGGCTCGGAGGAGGAAGAGTAGTAGATGGTAAAAGGATCTTCGGTCCCGAAGCCGTTTGGGTCGGAGCTGATAAGAATTTAGCAAAGGCCAGTGCCTGTAAAAGCTTCTGCACCACACAATCCACATCTAAATCGGAAAGGCTAATTGAAGATCGAGATGAGTGGATAGAAGGAGGTACACACTGCAGGAGTGGAGACTTAAGCAGTTTGGATACCGATTCCAAAACCAGACACCACCTCCGAAAGGACAAGATGGTAGGCTCTGAGGTCTGTGGAACTGACGTTGAAGATTTTTTTGATTTCTTTACCTCAGAAGAAGTAGAAGCCTTAGAAGACTTTGAGGATTTTCTGGACCTGTCCTGGTCGCTCAAAGCTTCTTGAAAGGAGGGTTTAACTAAACCTCTGTCAATTAACTTTCTCTTTCTCTCCTGGAGAACCCTAGAAGACAAAGAATGACAGATGGAGCAGCTTTCCTGGAAATGCACTGCTCCCAAACAATAAACACAATTCACATGACCGTCAGTGACAGACATTTTCTGCCCACATTTAGGACATTTCTTAAACGCTGACTTGGGGTGTTTATCTTTATCATGGTCAGCCATACTGTAACAAACACAATCTCAATAGAGTGCTGTAAAGAACTAGACAGACATACCCAAACAAGAAACATCAAACAAGCACTTTTAAAACTATAGTTGTGACAGAAAAAAAATCACTATATAAAGGCACACAACTACAATATAAACTATTATTACACACACACACTATTTATCCAAGCTCTAAGACTAATTATTTCAAAGCTGTGATAGAAAAGTCACTATTCAAACTCTAAAGACTAAATATAACAAGCTGTGACAGAAAGGTCACTATTCTAAGCACACAACTATCTAAAGTACTAAAAGTTTTAACAAGGACTAAAATAAACTAGTATTTAGCTCTCTTGGCCTTGTTTTAAGAAAAAAGGCACACCAAGGAAAGGGAAATTACACAAAAAGCTATAAGAGCTTATCTAAGTATCGAAGATATAAATCGGAAAATCTTTATCAGAATTATAATATAGTTTGAAGAAAACAAGGTTTTACTGGCCCGAGACAGCGAGAAGCTCCAATCTACTGCAGCGGCAAACTAGATTTGAGGTAACTCTAGGTGCATCATGGGATAGGGACTTGGCCTCAAGCTTTGTAGTAGGCAGACTTGGAGCCGAGGATCGGCTCCGAACCCATCTGTCAGAATGAACAGCGAGACAGAACAACTTCACATTATATATTAACATTTAACACTACATTCCTTCATTATTAAAATCTTTTTACATATGTATAGACCCCCCTCATTCTTTTTTCTACAACCACCACTTAATTTCCTTACTACATTTGGTAACATCCACTTTCCATTGTGCATAGGATCATAGAAAGTTACTAAGCTACTAGACCTAAGGCTTCTACAAGCCTAGCCATGTTATACCCTTGTTCCCTTATGTACCGAGATACATAGTCTATGTTTGCTCACAAATCTAAGATCAGCACTGACTACCCCTGTCTAAGAGGGACATACATGAAACTCCTCGTGTAAATTTACGATCCCCTCCAATTGTCCAGGTTACACTTAAATAGGGTCCTTGAGGAGCTCTATTTTACATGAATTGGGAATTTGTTCCAGAGGAGTTGCAACCTCTGGGAGACGCATCTCTGTCTCTCTCCAGCATGCCCGTTAATATCGCAGGCTAGGTTAAGATCCCTAGAGTGAGTTAATCTTGTCCCATTGGATTTGCAGATGTTCAGCAGCTTCATCAAGGGAGGGCCTGAGACTGCTCTGTAGGCCAGACACACGTTGCCTCCAAGCAGTATATACGATACTGAGTAAAGTGATAGGGCCTTCAGTCTGTCCATTTAGGTCATGTGTTGTAGGCCCTGAATTTTCTAGGTGAGAAACCTCTGAGGTCTCTCCAGTTGCTACAGATTACTGATGAGGTACATACAGAAGGGAGCATTGTACAGTACAGAGTCGATTATCTGAATGTCGATTATCCAAAACAGTCTTCCAGAATTTTCGGTTAGGAAAAATTAAAGTCTGAATACATACACATTACATGCATTCACTTGAACATCTTTTTGAGCTTGTAGCCCTCTCATGTGTGAAAAATATTCTTTATTGTCCACTGGAATCGCTGAATTGTTGAAGTGTGTATTCCTGCATGCAGAAACAAACAAGATTTTTTAAACTTTTTTATCCAGTTCAGCTATATTTGCTTTATTACAGGTCTGATGAGAGCAGAGTACATGGGAGTTACAACCTCCTTAGTTTTGGATGCTTGCTTATGAGGTGTGCAGTGCAGAAGGCCTCTCTCACTACTGTGGACACCTGATGTGCAAAACTGAGGCTGCTATTAACTTGTGTTCCTAAATCTCTCACCACTGCATTTGAACTTAGGGGGGGTACTATTAAGGATTCAATTAGCAGGGGTTTCTCCTTTGCTGAAGGGGATGATAATGCATTTCTTTGCATTTAGTTTAAGTCCATGGCTTTGACACCAATCATTTGTGTAAGCTCATTTTGTAGTACGTTGACATCTTTTTGGGATTTGATGATTGCACCCAGTTTGCAGTCATCAGCTAAATTGGTAAGCCATAGGCTATTTTCACCTGGACTTCTGAAAAATAGATACCAAACAGTAGGGGGCCTAGCACAGATTCCTGTGGAACACCACTGGTATCAGGTCTGCTAGTAGAGCTGGCATCCCCAATTCTGACTACATGTGTTCTACTTGTGAGCCAGTTGGCAACCCATCTTATGAATTAAGGTTTCATCCTCAGCTGGGTGAATTTCTCAATGATGCCTGAGTGAGGGATTGTGTCAAAGGCCATGGCTAAGTTGGGACAGGCAGTGTGAACAGTTCTGCCTTCATCCAGGGCCTTGGTGACTTTCTAGAAGTCCACTAGGTTTAGCAGGCAAGATCTGCCCTTAATAAACCCAAACTGGATCAGGTCAAGAGTTTGAAGGTCGCCTATATCCTTGTTGATAAGGTCCATGATGACTCTCTCTATGGCCTTGTAGATAATCCTGGTTAGGCATATGGGTCTATAGTTCCCGGGGATGGTTGAGGGACCCCCCACCTTTGTGCAAGGGGATTACGACTGCTCTTTTCCACTCAGCTGGGACAAAGCCAGTGCTTAGGCTGAGACTGAAGTGTGTGCTCAGCGGTTCCGCTAACTCCTGTTTTAGATCATTTAATAAGCAACCTGAGATGTTGTCCGGTCCCATTACAGGCTGTGTTTTTTAGCCTTGCAGAGTGCACCTATGACTTGCTCTCTGGAGATACTAGGAAAAGGATTGGTGACAGGTATGTTATGGGATATGACTGGTGGGGATGGGAGGTGAAGTTTTCACCAAACCTGTCCACTAGCAGGTTGGCAATGTCTTCAGGTGCAGTACAAGTGTTACTGTTCACAGCCGGTTTGGAAGAAAGCTGTGCCTTCCCTTTTAGATTCCGGACGTAGCTAAAGAATGCTTTGCGATTTTCCCTACCAAGGGATGCTAATTTAGTTTCGTAATTAGCTTTAGAGGACTTTACAAGATGTCTAATCTGCTTGTGCATGCTTTGGAAGGAGTTCTTCCTTTGCTGGGAGCATTCCCTCTTGTTTTTTGACAGTAGTTTCTTTCTGTTATTGTATAACCTATTTATGTTGGATGTCCACCAGGGTGGCTTATTTGTTCATGAGGATCTTGATTTGATCCATTCTGATACAGCTGAGGCTATACATTTATATAGGTGTTTATACAGGACATTTGTGTACACCTCAGTGTTGGCACAGGGTTGGAAACTATTAATGCCATCATTCAGTAGGCTATAGTTTGCTTTGGAGAAATTTTTTAAACGTTTTTCTCCTAAGGGTGGGTCAGGTACAAATGTTACTTCTAACGAGACTGATTTATTATCGTACTTTACCAAGGAGGGCCCCACACATGGAGTGGTGCAGCGATTCCCCACGTTGGTGATCACTATGTCAACGATGTTAGAGTCACTTGTGGGGGTGCTATCTGGATCAGAGCATTTGTGTTAAGGTCCAGCCACCTTTGACTGTGCGTGTTTGAGCTCATATATGTTACCCAATCAATAGAAGGATAGTTAAATTCACCCATGACCAAGTATTTGGCTGTACTGAGAGCAACTCAAGTAGGTGCGAGTAGGCTGCGTGGTTTTCGTGGCATATGATGGGGGACCTATAGCTAACAATGATGTGGACGGTGTCTTTCCTATAGTTAGTTGGACTTGGAGTCGTACTGTTTAACCAGTCTAGAGGTCTAGTTGTCTTTAAAGAAGATGGATACTCCTCCTCTCTTGTTTTTTTCAGATTCGTTGTGTGGTCTGAACATGTAGCAGGCATTATAGCTGGGGTACTCTCTGAGGCCTTGAACCATATCCCTGTGACTGCGGAAACATCAGCATCTTCCAGTGACAGAAAGTGCTTCAAGTGAGTGCAGTTTCTGATTTAGACTCCTAGCATTAAGCAGCATAACCATGAGTTTGTTTCTAGAGGCTATTTTTATGTCAGAAATGTTGCTATTATGACATTGCCTAAAAGAGACACTATGGGGGAGGCAAGTATCTTTGCCAGCAACCTAAAGACTAGAGGTGACTGGTGAAGAGCATCTCTGGCAAGCAGTGTAGTCTGTCAAACATATCATCCCAGGCTGTCAGATACTGAATCCCCCTGGAATGACACCAGAAGCTCAGACAATTGTTGAAGTCAATCATTTTTTATTTATTTATTATTTTACAATTGTTGACCGGGTTTGTCCGTCTGAGCTGATAGCCCTTTTTCAGCGAAGACCCCAGGAGAAAAGCTCCAAAAAAACACAGATTAATTTTTAATACAGGAATTGATAGTAATAAAGTATAAAAACATTTGTAATAAATACATGAAAAAAAATACATTATATGTACAGAAAAATACATTTTAGTAATAAGAAAAACTGTTGTAATATAGTATATATGAAATCCAAAAGAGCGCAGTAGGCAAAAGAGGGGCACTCCGACCAGTATAGTATATATGAACAAACATCTAAGAATTCAAATTACTGACAAAAAGGCAAGGCAATAAAGACAGTATTACAGTGTGTAAGTATTAGTTTAGAAGATCTACAGTTTTAGACATGCCAAAACTCTGGAAGATTAAGTAAGAGGTAGTCTAGTGAGCTGTAACTGGTATAGGTAGACAGATTAACGAGGATAAGTACAGTGGCAAGTCCACTGAGATTTCAGGTATTCTTTTGTGGTAAATTTAAATTCTTTAGCTTTGGTGAGGGCCCTACCTTCCAGTGGGAGTTTATTCCAAGATATAGCAGGATTATAGCTATACAGGTTGCAACCTATTTTGTTCTTAGGTTTATGGATTTGTAGTAGGGCTTGGTCAGAGCTTCTGAGAGTCCTAGGCGGAGTGTAGAAGGAGATTAGAGTAGATAGGTTGGGACAGACTGATGGTTGATATAATATGGAATGGATAATTTGAAGTTGGGAGAGAAGCTGATGGGGCAAATTCAAGCCAGTTCAAGTTTTTTAGTGGGAGACAGTGGCGAGATTTATAATTTAGGATTTCTGCAAATCTGGACACTTTGTTGCAGGCAGATTGTAGTTTAGTTAGGAGCGATGAGTTAAGATTTGTAAGGATTTTGGAGCTATATAATAGGCTTGGTAATTAATATGTATGGCCGAGGGATATTTTTGCTTTGTTGGTATGGAACTTCTTGTTTCTGTATAAAAGGCCTAGTTTTTGGTGGGTTTTCCTAATTGCAATTGTTTACATGTAAACTGAATTTTAGTTGGTCATCTATTGTGACACCTAGAGGTTTAGTGGATGGTTCAACAGTGATAGGTGCACTGTTTAAGTATGCAGAATGTAGATTTAAAGTTGCTTAAGTGTTTGGGCAGAAAACGTAATAGTTTTGTTTCTTTAGGATTTAGTATAAGCTGGATTTTGGAGAGCCAAGTTTCAACAGAGTTTAAGGAAGATTGAGTAAATGGCAAGAGTTCTGTGTGAGTGTCTGCAACAGAGATTAGAGCCATCAGCGTATTGGACCAGTGATGACTGAGGGCAAGAAGTATAGAGGAGATTAGTGAAAATATTGATGAGTAATGGGCCAAGAAGAGAACCTTGGGGTACACCAGTATTTAAAGACAGAGGTGAGGAGAGAGCTGATAGCCACTTTACTGAGTGTTGTCGATCAGAGAGATAGCTAGAAAACCAGGCAACAGTAGAGGTAGAGAAATTAAGTTAGTTAATTTGTTCAGAAGAAGAGGGTGGGAGACTGTATCGAAAGCCTTTGAAAGATTGAGGAATAAGCATGATACAGGTTTGTTATCTCTGGCTGTAGAAATTATGCTGATGAAGGATAGTAGTACTGTGCTTTGGATGAAAGCAATGTTGTGTAGGGGGTGAGTAGATTTCTTTGCAGTAAGTAATGCATGACTTACTTGTGAATACATTTTTCTAAAATTTCTGAGAGGGGTGAGAAGATAGCAATAAGTCTGAAATTAGAGATTTCTGTGGAGTTACCTCCTTTATGTATAGGTAGGGTGCAGAATTCTTTCCAGATGGAGGGGACTTTAGATTCAGAGATGGAATGATTTATTAGCATAGATACAGGGATAGCCAGAGAGTTTGCTGCTACTTGAAGAAAGCAGGAAGGAATATTGTCAGCACATGTAGAGCAGGGCTTTAATTTACAAAGTAGGGATTTAATATAGTTGGTAGGTACAGGGTTTAGGGAAAAAGGTGTAGTGGAGCTTTGAGTAGAAGAAGAGTAAGGA
Organism: Protopterus annectens; assembly: GCF_019279795.1. NCBI lineage: Eukaryota > Metazoa > Chordata > Ceratodontiformes > Protopteridae > Protopterus > Protopterus annectens. Next base: position 895,536,973 of record NC_056739.1, read on the forward strand.
GAGATTACAGTGTCTGAGGAGTCAGAGGGTAACATCTTCTTAATGGACTCGGTGAAATGGGAATTGAAAATAGGTGTAGTTTCTTGTGTAATGTGGCATCAACCTGGGTGAGGGAAGAATGCTGCTTAGGGCTAGGGACATACCTGCTTGGGACATACAATCTGAAAGCTTCATCATGTCTCTCTTCTTATAGTCCAGTGAGGTATGCCCTAAGTCATTCACTCCAACATGGACTATGACAGTCATAACACTTCTTGCTGTTGAGAGACTTGAGTGCGTGCATAATTTGGCAGATCCTGCCACCAGACAGGCAGCTAACTGTGACCTTCTCCTTGTTCAGCCTAGTGAAGGGGACATTTCTGTGTGACTCACTATGGAGTTGCTTTGACCAAGACATTTTGTTTAGATATGTTCTGCCTTAGGGGATTATTGGGTGAGACACTGATGCGTGCGTTATGTGTACTTGGTGCTGTTGGGGCAATACTGTGTGCAGAAGGCTTGTGCTTAGGAGGTCTTTCTGCTTTGGGTACATTTACAGTGAGTACCTCCGCATATGTAGGTTTGTGTGTTGTGTGCTTCATATGTGTGGGAGGTAGAGTGTGGGTGCTGACAACCTACTTGGCATTTGGTACGTTATGTCAGAGACAGAGAGAGCAGTGGTTCCAGATTCATAGTATAGATACATCTCTCACATATTGTATTTTCATGTTTTAGGAGTAGTAGGATGTCTGTATACATGAGGCAATTGTTACATTGCCTCAGGATGCCCATGTCTATCAGGCTGGCTGGAGAAATGGTGGAAACTGACCTTTCATTTTGTCAAATATATTCTGTAATAAGTGGTGGAGCATCTGATAGATGGTCTAGGTTCTGCTGTAGAACTAGTAAAATCAGCTAATCTATGGGAGGAATAGGGGTAGAAACCTGCACCACTGCCTTAACAAGCACAGCTGGGTTGCTCTCTGGGCAGCAGTGTGCAACCGCCTTGCACATCGAGAAGCATGGGAAGCTTAGGGGGGTCCCAATCCATTAAGGTTCTTACTGCAAGAAGCTGTCAGTGCTTTTGCCCTAAAAATTGTAACCTGCTTCAAAATGCCATCAAACCAGTCATGAGTTTTTTGTGTTTGTTTTAAGTATATACATATTTGTGTGTTGTGTATTTAATATATTCTTCCAACTCACAATGGTCTGCAGATATGCACACACATATCCATGCAGACACGAGGCAGCAGTGTGCACACTATTGTACACCTGCTTTGTGCAGAGTGATGTCCCTTCCTGCAGTTAACAGGTGAGAGGAAGTGCAATCTGTCTTGCGTTTTCTAGTTTTTGAGGGATGTAATGCGATCAACTGTGCACTTCTTTTTCCTCAGTTGAAGGCTGAAGCCATTGATTCGTTATCAGTAACAGTTAGAAACTGACTACCTATTTCTAGAATGGCCTGGAAGATGCCGCCGAGTTCCTTTTTCCTAATTGCGTATGTGTGTGTGTGTGTCAGATACATGATTCTCTAACTGAAATATGGGCATGGCTTTGTGAAATATCCAAAAAGTGATCCTAGATATCAAGGCCTGAGGAGGCAGACCTGATGGTAACACCTGTGGGAAAAATATTTGTTAACAGCGAACTGAACAGCATTGTGTAACCCCAACTCTTATATTCCATGCCATGGTGCTGCTGGAGCATATCATCCTGCAAGTCATCAAATATACTCTCCATCTCAATACTGCCATGGGGTGCAGCCATGTGTGCCAAGGTAAGTCAGCTGCACATCCACAAGGTAATGTTGACTGTTATAACCATATCAAAGAAGGTTCCGTCATTATGGCAGTGCCTAGTACTCTGCATTTCTCCCCCACGGTGGATATGCTTTCTTCAGAGGTGTTGCACATTTTGGATGTTGTACATAACAGGCACACATATGGAGCCCCATGAGCGTCTCTAAGAAATAAGATGTTGATAATGTACTGGTGAGGCTGCTTGGACTTCTGTACTGGTGAATGTCACTAACCTCTTCCCCAATGTTTTTGTGACAATCCCTATACCACAACATTTGTTTGTACATCTCCACTGTCTTTCTGTGTCTGTGTGCTATGTTTGTCTACCTGCCCCTCTATCCCATCCACAGCCACCCTCGCAACCTTCACTGCCTATCTTTGTTTTGTAAATCTTATGAAAGTTCTCTTCCTTCTGCAAAAATAAATAAATAAAACCTCCCCCCATACACACTGATCCTACTCTGTGGACACCTTTGTGCTTTTCCCACTGCTTGCAGTTCTGTCCGCTCTTAATTTCCTATTTATCACATCTCCTCCCAAGGTAAATGATGAACAGGGTTGGCACTTTGCTGTGTACACCCACAGTGGTTTGTCTAATGGCTACTGTTTTGCTCTTCTTGAGACAACTGACTATGAGATTCAGCTGTATAGTGATGGGAGCTCTACACATGGTCAAATGTTCATAATATTGGAAACTCCTGGTGTTCTGGCTGAAGTGTGATTCTCAAACAATCTGGAAATACATCGCTGATTGATAAGTATATTTCTTGGCATTTTAACCTTTCAGAGTTCGGCATTGTCTTAATTTTGCTTGAGTGAATTATTGCTTGCCTAAATTAATTTTATATATTTTCTGGCATTGTTTTATGTTTCTCATCTGTCCTGAAACTGCTTCTCCCCATTCCTGAGGTGGAGTTTCTAAAACTAGTCTAACAGCTTTTGCGTTATCTGATTGCGTCAAGGTTTGTTGATTTAAAAATAGTTTCCATTTGTAAATTCTTGCATACACTGTTGGAAACTCCTGGTATTCTGGCTGAAGTGTGATTCTCAAACAATCTGGAACAATATCGCTGATGGATAAGTATATTTCTTGTCATTTTAACCTTTCAGAGTTCTGCATTGTCTTAATTTTGCCTGACTGAATTATTGTTTGCCAGACTGAATTATTTTATGTTTTCTGGCATTGTTTTATCTTTCTCATCTGTCTTGAAACTGTTTTTTACTCTCACTGTGGTGTTGTTATAGTTGGTGGCTTTGCAGTAGCCTGCCCCTACTGTAAATTTGATCTGGGATTCCCCCCAGGCTGGTGTTCACTCTACTTAACAGAGAGAGAACATTTGAGAAGGCCAACCCACTTAGGTTCTTAACCTTGAATTTTTCTTCTGCTCCTCCATCCTCGTTGCTTGCACACTACTAAAAAAAAAAAAAAAAAAAAATATGCACTTTATTTTGCTTTTGCCTCTTCTTAAAAGTACTCAGTTGTATTTATTCTGCTGCATTTATTACTGCTTGATAGTAGCCTGATTAAATTGTAACTGTTATTCTAAGCCTTTTGGTTTACGCACTTGGGCATTAGACCAGTTGTTTTACATTAAGAAGGTTTGTGGTCTGCACTGTTGTGGCAGGACAGGTAGCTTACATCCTTCTAAGTTGGGAATTGCTGACTGAAGGCTCGGTGTCTGTTATTCTAAAAGTGTATTACTTCTGGTTTAAGCACTTGGGCTTCAGGCCAGTTATTTTACATTAAGATGATTTGTTGTCTGCACTCTTGTGGGAGGAGAGGTTAGATTCTGCCCTTCTGAGCTGGGAATTTCTGGTTAAAGGATTATTGTGCCTGCTTATTTGAACTGTTTCTTTCTGAAATTGGTGCGCCTTGTTTGCTGTAGCATAGACTAGATTCAGGCATTATGAATCTAGCTTTGTTTGTATAACTTGAGCACTAATCCTGGCCATCATTTTTTGTAGAAGGTTCTCCTGCACCCTAGTGGCAGGAGTGTGCAGTCAGAACTTATCTGATTGAAGACTGCTGGAACAGGGCTCAGTTTAGAGCTTTTTTATTGGTTAATTGGGTAATTTGTTTAAATCAGTTTGCTCGTTTTCTATTGCTATATAAAAAATTGCACTTTATTCATCTGCTTTTACTGTATTTGTGTTTCTTCCTACTTTATTGCAATTATTCTGCTGCATTTATTACTGCATGTTAGTAGCCTGATTTAATTGTAACTGTTATTCTAAGCCTTTGGTTGAAGCATGTGGGCTTAAGACGAGTTGTTTTACATTAAGAAGGCTTGCGGTCTGCCCTGTTGTGGCAGGACAGGTAGCTTATATCCTTCTAAGTTGGGAGTTGCTGATTGAAGGCTTAGTCTCTGTTATTCTAAAAGTGTATTAGTTCTGGTTTAAGCACCTGTGCTTCGGGCCAGTTATTTTACATTAAGAAGGTGTGGTCTGCACTCTTGTGGGAGGAGAGGGTAGATTCTGCCCTTCTGAGCTGGGAGTTTCTGGTTAAAGGCTTATTGTGCCTGCTTATTTGAATGGGTTCTTTCTGAAATTGGTACGCCTTGTTTGCTGTAGCATAGACTAAATTCAGACCTGCTGAATCTAGCTTTGTTTGTATAACTTGAGCACTAATCTAGACCATCTCTTTTTGAAGAAGGTTCCCCTACACCCTAGTGGCAGGAGTGTGCAGTTAGAACTTGTCTGATTGAAGACTGCTGGAACGGGGCTCAGTTTTTAGCTTTTTATTGGTTAATTTGTTTACATCAGTTTGCTCATTTGCTACTGTTATATTAAAAAAATACACTTTATGCATTGCCGCTTAGCTAGGGTTAAACTATTCCCGGTGCCATAAAGTCTGCTCTTCAAGTTTTCCCTTAGAAGTAGCCAGTTTTTTTAGTTTTAGCTCTCAAATCTGTTTCTTTGAGCTCAGCACTTGTTCAGAACTCATAAGCACTAAATAAGCTACAAATTACTACAGCACTCAACTTTCCTAACTTATGTAGAGGAAAACAGTTTTTAGTACTTAATAAATAAGCACCTATCCAGGCATGTCTAAGGGTCAGCTCCCGGTGTTTTCTCCTGTCTACCTGATGAATCTGGGCATCTTGAGGCAATGCAGGAAATGCAGTAATTGCCTCATGTACACAGACAACCCTCTCCTCCTACCACCCAACACTACAACCTGTGAGAGATGCACTTATATAGCCAAACTGGAAGCAAAGCACTGCTCACCCACGAATGGACTACAAAGTCAAGAGGAGAAGGTAAACACTTGCACCACACCACATTCATCACATAGTCCCTCAAAAGCTACACCACCAAAACACACACACAGCAACACAATACACACACCTACATTCATGGAGGCTCTCAATAAAAATCTGCTCAAGCAACAGAGACCTCCAAAGCAGAAATGCAAGCAACCTCCACACCCCAACACAACCCAAATGACACATAGCCCACAAACTCAGTGTGCCACTCAACCACAGCCCATAAGGCATAACAACATACCCAACACTCTAGTCATAAGTGACTCTATAGTCAGGCACACGGATGTTTCACTCACCACGCTAAACAAGGAGAAAGTTACTGTCAGCTGCCTGTCGGGTGCCAGGATCCGCCACATAACGCACGCACTCAGGTCACTCCACAACAAGTACAAATATGACTCTGTCATTGTCCGTGTTGGTGTGAATGACTTGAGACATACCTCCCTAGACTACATGAAAAGAGACATGGAGATCTCCGATCTTGTAGCCCAAGTAGATATGACCCTAGCCCTGAGTAGCATCCTGCCATCTCTCAGAATGATACCACAGTACAAGAACAAAATGATTGTCTTCAACAATTGGCTAAGCTTCTGGTGTCATTCTAACGGGATCCAGTATCTGTCTGCCTGGGATGACATGATCGACAGACCACTATGCTTTGCCAGAGATGGCCTGCACTTGTCGCCCTTGAGATTCTGGATACTGGCTAAGGCTCTTGCCACCCCTATAGTGCCTTTTTCAGACAAGGTTAAAAGGACAAATTCACCACCGTAACAGCTACAAGCAAGCAAAATCTAAGGGTAATGCTACTCAATGCTAGAAGTCTAAATCTCAAAATGCATTTCTCTCGAGGCAGTCCTTAAAATGGAGAACATCGACATCTGTGCAGTGACAGAGACCTGGTTCAAGGCTCCAGAGAGCACCCCTGCATTACAAAGCTATAATTTATACCACACCTTTCGGCCACCTAACTTGGACTGAAACACTAAAGGCGAAGGCGTGTCCATATTCATTAAGGATATCCGCACCTCCAGGCTAGTTGCTCAGCATAATGCATCTGAGATTATCCAAGTGCAACCGACTCTGGGTAAGACCACAATCCAAATTGTAACTTGCTACAGATCCCCCACCATATCCCAGGATTCCCACTCCTCCTTTCTTGATACACTGGAAAATATTAGGGTACAACCAAACACATTAAAAATGGGTGATTTCAACTACCCCATCATTAACTGGGAAAACTACTCATGTGCCAAATCTTTTGCTCAACATTTTCTGGAATTCATTAATTCCAATGCCTTGGATCAACTTAACACCCCCACCAGGGGCAGCAATATCCTAGACCTGGTCATTAACAACATTGGCTACCGGTGTTCCACCCAGAGGTCAATTCCTCATTGGTCAGATCCGACCACAAGCTAATCAGCCTAGACATCCACATCCCATTCCCACCCCCCATTAGGGAAACCACTGTAAAAAAATTTCTCCAAACCCATCTTCACGCTTCTTAAGACAGAACTGGCAAACTTCACGACACCCATGCAGATGGACAATAGAGGTACGACTGCTGAATCCTACACAAATGCACTTTATAAGCACTTAGACGAGTGCATGGATTGTGCTATCCCTAACAGAACCAAGATGCTATCCTTCAAAAACAGGAAGCCATTCTGGTGGTCCCCTGCCATAAACAAACTTGACAACAGAAGAAAGAAACTGTTGCAAAAAAGAGTAAAATCCCATGATTGGAGGAACTCCCTGGTCAGACTCAGTAAGAAGCTGAGATCCCTCATAAAATCCTCCAAAGCTAGTTACAAAAGCAAAATCGCCACTGATTCTAAAGACAACCACAACGCATTCTATAGCTATGTCAAGAATCTCAATGGTAACACCCAGATCTGCTTTGAATTACAGCACAATGGCACTAAATACACAGAACCAACTGATATTGCCAACATCCTGGCAGATAGGTTTAGTGCTAACTTTACCCCCCTCTCACCCCCTAAAGGGCTCATCTCTATACCGGAAGAATGCAAAGTTCCTATAATTATGGCTGCACAGGTAAAAACCACACTCTCCAAAGCCAAGAAAACAGCATCCATGGGACCTGACAACATCCCAGGCTGCGTTCTACATGACCTACAGAATGAACTGGCACCCCACCTAAGCACCATGTTCAATCATAGCCTCACCTCATGCTTTGTTCCCACTGAATGGCGCACAGAGATGGTTATCTCACTCCACAAAGGGGGAGCCATCAGAACCCCGGGAACTACCGCCCCATTAGCCTAATGAGCCTGGTCTGCAAGGCCACTGAACATATCATCATGGAACTTATAAACAAAGACATTGGTAATCTCCAAACTCTGGACCCCACCCAGTTCAGGTTTGTAAAAGGCAGATCATGTCTCCTAAACCTGATAGAATTCTTTGAAGCAGTCATCAAAGACATAGACGAGAGTAAGGTGGCTCACACAGCCTATCTAGATCTCACCAAGGCTTCTGACACCATCCCCCACTCTGGAATTATAGATAAACTCACTAAACTAGGTATAAATCCCTATATCACAAGATGGGTTGCCAACTGGCTCACTGACAAAACCCACAATGTGAAAGCAGCAAACTCGAAATCCGACTTCAGACCAGTGACAAGTAGAGTACCACAGGGTTTAGTCCTGGGTTCTCACCTGTTTGGGGATCTATTTTTCTGAAGTACAGGCTAACACAGAAGGTCTTTGGCTAACAAAGTTCGCAGATGACTGCAAACTACGAGCCATAATTGAAACTCCTAATGATGTGGACATCCTACAAAAGGGCCTCATTGAAACAGATGCCTCAAGCTCAATGCCAAAAAGTGCACTGTCATCTCCTTTGGTAAAAACTCGGTACCCATGAGCTACCACATAGGTGGTAGTCTACTTAACGCCGAAAGTGTGATGAGACCTTGGGACTCAGTTGGGCAATAGCCTCTCCTTTGATAATCACATCACCACAGTAGTCAGGAAATCCTTCTACGTGGCACACCTCATCACAAAAGGTTTCTCATCCAGGAAAAAAGAGGTCACCGTTCCCCTCTACTCGTCACTCATTAGACCCATTATAGAGTACAACGCGCCTTTTGGTATGTACCTTACAAGACATCTACAACAACTGGAAAGGCCACAGAAATACCTCACAAAGAGGATTACCAGCCTCAAACAGATGCCCTGCGCAGACCGTCTCAAAAAAACTCCAGCTTTACTCCATCGCATATCGCCTACTCAGAGGCGATCTCTGCCTAACATACAAAGCTATGTCAAACCCAGAGCTGCTGGACATGTTCCAAGTAAAGAAATCCCAATCCCTCCGAGCTACATGCTCTAGGGACCTAAACCTTGTCACCACAATAAACAGAACATGCTGGGGGTTTAAATTCCTGTCCCAGAGACTTTCCATACTCTGGAACAGACTACCTATATATATGAAACAAAGCTCCTCATTAGCACTCTTCAAGAAAAATCTTGATGACTGGATGGGGAAATAGGAAATTCACCCCAGGGATCACCTCTGTGGCTCTGCTCGACAGGGGCACAGGAAAATAGTTTTCTTGGGTGGAGAAAGCCAGTGTATCTTTTTGGCTAGCTAGGGCCGATAGCCTAGTAACTACCTATGAACCTATACTGAATGTCTGTGATGACAGCAGAAATGATGAAACAGTCATATTATCTTTTCTGCCAGCATTATTTTGTGAGTGATTGTAGAACAGCGGGGAGGGGAATTTACCCTTTCTCACTGTCATGCAATCTCATTGCTGGGATATAAAATTAGAAAAGTGGTAGATGTGGCCTCCCCATGAAGGCGTAGGGAGGCTTGCCACCCTGCAAAAAACATGATTTTTTTTCATCTGAGTGTTTAATTTTTATCTACTGAGACAAGAGTTAATGTTTTAATGTTTGTCTTTATTGTATGTACATCAATAATTCATAGTACATTTGTACGGGTCTATATTATATAGTCGAAGTTTTAAAACTTCGAACCTCACATGAGCGAAGTTCGAAACATCAACTATATAATAAAATAAAAAAACTTACCTTACCGCTCTGAGAAGGGGGCCAAGCCCCCCTGCACCCCCCACACCCCCCTATTTAAATATACCAACTCCGAGAACGCACTTCAGTGCAGAAAGGGAAAATTTCCCATTCTGCGCTTGAAAAGCCATTGACTTTCACCTTCTACCTTTCCGACGTTCGATCATAGGTCAACCATCTATGATTTGAACATTGGAACGGTTGCTCATCTAATATAGACCCATTCATAGTGTTGTACTGCATGCAGCTGCTGACTTAGCGATACTAGCACACCTTCACTATGGCATCTATCATGTTGGCTGCAGATCCTATTATAGTGTTTCTGCAGCCACACAGCAACCTAGCACTGATTCTTTAATTATTGTTATGCCTCTCTTTAGTTTTTAGTCCTTTGCTCTCAGACTGTCAGCAATTCTAAATGTGAAGTATGTATTTATTTATTTTACATTTGTTGACTGGTATAGTCCATCTGGGTGTGAGCCCATTTTCAGCGAAGGCCCGGGGAGAAAACTCCAATAAAACAAGAACACTGACAGGGACAGTGTCGGTTTTATTTGATTAACTCTATGGCTCTTTGCCCAGTAATCTCCTCAAAAATTAGTGTTCACACTCATCTATGAATTCCATCCGAAGTATTTTCAGACTACTAATCTCTTTCTTTTAAATCCTGGTTTGTTCTCTACATCAGTTGGATGCCAACCCACCATCTGGCAGAGTCTCACTTCAGTTTCACTTTTCATTTCACTCCGTGCTTGCACTACTGTGGCTAAAGTTGTTTCACTTCAAAATACTTATTTTTCAGTATAATTCACAGGATGCCTTGGATTTTGTTTAGACTGACTTCAAATCTCTGGTAAGGATGCCAGACTCTGAGCAGTTCTGGTAAACTGAGCACAAACCCCAGCAGATGCTGTGTGTAAGTATCAGCTACATAAAACAGTTTTTAAACAATCCATCCAATAGGAAAGCCCAAGACTGAGCCTTGTTCCAACAATCCCAACTCAGATGGGTACTTGACTTCACTCTTCTGCCAAAAGGATACTTGAGGGCCCTTCTTAATGTAAGATAGCTGACTTTAGTGCTCAGAAAATGCCAAACAGTCTAGCGTCAGCAAGTATCAATCTAGCCTAGGCCATAACTTGTTCAAGTACTGAAAACAGGCATTGCAGACAACACATTCACAAACAATACAAACAGTTTAAAGTAAACAGCAAAACAGTTGCAAACTGTTTAACAGTGCAAAGAAGGTTATAAAAATATACATTTTTCAGTATAATTCACAGGATGCCTTGGATTTTGTTCAGCTTGAGTTTAGATCTCTGGCTAAGGATGCCAAACTCGGAGCAGCTCTGGTAAACTGAGCACAAACCCCAGCATATGCTGTGTTTAAATATCAGCAAGTCGAACAGTTTTCAAATAATTCAACCAACATAAAATCTCATTCCGTTTCATTCCAAATTATCCATATAATACAAAATATTTTTTATCTAAATTATTGACATAGTCTTTCCCATAAAAACATTTTAGCATATCCACATTTATACGGTTATAGTCTTGAAATTCTTTAATTATTTTATTTTCTATTAATTTTTGTCATAAATTTCTAACTCTTTTATGTTTTAAAAATACATTTTCTGTTGCCTCCAACTCTCCACAAAAAAGACATATTCTTTCATTTAATTTTTTATACGGCATATTTCCCTTCACTGGGAACTTAATAATATGTAACATAAATAAGAAATCTTAACATTTAGTGTTCTTACACCTTTTATTTTGTTGCTTTTTTTTCCTTCTTCCATTAAATGTTCCTAAGGATTCACACAATAATTTTACAACACTGTATTTTTATACCATGTGTTCCCATTTTCTTCCAACCTTTCTATCTTTATTTTGCACAATTTTATTTACTTTTGATACATTCTTATATTTTCATTCTCTCTCACTTTTATTCATTTTACTGCAGCCCATTTTTTGTACTGCTCCTTAAATATACTTATTGCCATCTTATTTTCTTTTCCATTTACCATACCAAGACCATGTAGAAATTTAATAATGCTCTATGTACTACTGGATTCATTAAATCCACTTCCTCCTTTTCCATATATTACATCCCTCTTTTTATTGGATTTAATCTGGACCTCCAGATAAACTGAAATAGGATTTCAATAAAATGTTTCACCATATTATAATTTTCAAATCCAAATTGTGTTTATCAAATGTACTTTTTAATTAAAAGCCAATCAATAGCTATTCCACACAATGCTCCTTTTAAACCTCTGTTTTCTCCAACTGTTCCTTCAATATATCATATTCTCCAAAGACAATTTCTAATACTAACATCTTTTTCTTTCCAAATTGTATTCCTTCCACCTTATCTGCAAAAATCATAAAAGGAAGGAGACAACCACTCAAAGAAATAAAAATTTTAAATAAGTAACAAAGCGTTCAAGCAAAGCTGCCCTTCAGTGTAGTTTACATTTTTCTTCATTCATTTTTAATCCAACTTCTTGGAATCTGTTATTCACATTTATAAATATCTTTTTCATTTCTTCTCCATTTTTTGCCATTAATAAAATATCATCAGCATAAGTCATAATATGTACTCTCTTTCATTTCTTCGTTTATTCCTTTTATTACACTATTCATTACAGTCACAAACAAAAGGTTCTATATTAGTTCGTCGAAATGCCATTTCAGTGACCACCTAATCAGCAACAGAAATTCAGTGGAAACCATTTCAAGTGATTCACCAAATTTACCAAAGGCAAGAAAATATTTGCCCTATAACACAATGGACCGACATCTAAGCAAACTAAACCCACCCAAGTGGGAGGACATCACCACCTCCAATGTGGGGGGCTGTGTCCCCCCTAACAATATATACCAACTCCGAGATCACACTACAGTGGAGAAAGGGGCAAAGTTGTGTAGTTGGCCAACTACTTCTTTGCCCTTGGTAAAGTCAGTGAATCGCTGAAACAATTTTCTATGTATTTGTGTTGCTGATTAGGTATTTAGTGGAATGGCACTTCTGTGAACTAATATCAATCAAACCAAATACTACTCATTGACACCCTTGTTTTATACCTCTAGTCACCTCTATTTCTTCACTTAAGCAACCATTTATTAAAACCCCAATTTTAGTACTTTTATACACTGATTCACATTCTTTATCTTTATGCTAAAATTGTACTCTTCCATTGTTTGCCATAAAATATGCCCTCTTGAATCAAATGCTTTATAAAACCAGCTGCTATCAGTTTCACTTATTTTTCCTTTCTTAATATCAACTACTATTTCTCTATCATCAAAAGCTCTTGGCTTTCTTTTCCTTCAATCCCATAAATAGCTTCTTCCATTACAAATGTCAACTTATTTTCTAATCTTTTTTGTAATATTTTCATAAACAGCTCATAATCACTATTATTCAACATAACTAGCCACCAATTTTTAATTTCATTCTTTTCCCCTTTCTTCTATATAAACCTCATATCACCTCTGCTTATTTCTTCATAGCTAATACCATAATTTAACCATTCATTATATAACTTTATTACATTTTTTTTGCCATTGCATTAAATCCTTAAACATTAAATATCCCCTATCATCTGCCCAGCTGCTGAGCTAATATTTACTTTTCTCGTTAACTCTTCTAATTCTATTATTGCAATTTGTTTTTCAATGTCTTTATTCTGTAAACTGCTTTACCCTATATTTTCCGTTCCTTTTTCTTTCCTTTTTACCATCTCTCTCAAAACTCACTACTATATTCATTGCATTTGTCTGTTCCCTTTCAATTATTCTTACTTCATTGCTCATTTCTCTTGTTACACCACTATCTTCCTTTACTCTTCTACTTATATATGGTGACACTTCTTCCTATTTTCCTTGTAAAAACATTGCTTATACAATCTTTAATTTTCTATTGATTCTTCTGATAAATCTCTTATCTTCTAAAATATTCATTTTCATTCCTACCAAGACTACATAAAACAGCTTTTTGCATTTCTCCATATTCCTTTTTTCTTTTACATTTTCCCTATATTAAATACATCCTTTTATATTTTTCTTTAAATGTTATCCACCATTCTGACCAATTTTTGTAAAAATCTTTCACTATCAAATGATCTTTCCACAACCAAAGATGGAGGTGTATTCATATTCATTAAAACCAAAGACACTTTGAAATTGGTCTAACAACATGACTCTCAAAGTACTCAATGTCCCAATTAACTATTGGGAAAGTACCATATCACATCAGTGGCAGCTGTAGATCTCTCACCATGAACCATGATAAGTACACCACCTACCTCAATTTACTGGAATCTCTCGCCATACAGCCCATCTTAGTCATGGGAGATTTCAACTATCCTTCCATAGACTGGGGGACATACATGAGCAAAAACATGCTCGCCCAGAGGTTCCTAGAGTTTGTTAACACAAATTCTATGGAACAGATAGGCTGTACCCCCACTAGGGGCTCTAATATGCTGGACACAGTACTCACCAACATGGGGGGGGGGCACTGTACTTCCACATGTGTGATGCCCTCACTGGATAGGTCAGACCACAATTTAGTCTCTTTTGAAGTGACTACTGGAACTGACACCCTCACAGGAACAAAAATTATTAAAAAAAAAAATTACCAAAGCTAAATACAGCCTACTAAGGGATGTTATAAAAAAAGCTTCATATCACCCACAATCGCAGACATCAATGATCACTATGAAGAAGTGTGATCAAATGCCCTGAACAAACACTTAAGTGACTGCATAAACTCTGCTGTACCTGACCAGATAAAAACCAGGCCTTCTCGTAAAAAAAAAAAAAAAAAAAAAACACTATGGTGGACTTCAAGTATAAACAGATTATATAATCAGAGGACGAAACTGTTGCCCAAAAGCAAGAGGGATATCACTCTGTAGAGGAAGAGTTCTCTCCTAAGCCTAAACAAGAAAATCAGAAATCCTGTAAAGTCTTCTAAAGCAAATTACAAAACTAAAACCACATCCCTAGCCAAGGATAATCATAAGGTATTATTTTACTATGTCTGAAGTCTAAAAGGGAATGGCCAGCTATGTGCAAAACTGGTTGTAGGCAGGATCGCTCATACTATACCCGAAGATATTGCCAACTACCATATCTCAAAGAATACCCGAGGCCAGCTCTCTGCCTAGTATCACTAAAGAACAGGTCATCTAAGCACGCGCCAAGGCCAAAAATACAGCCTCATTGGGATCAGATAACATTCCAGGTTGTCTGCTAAACAATCTAAAACAAAACCTACTGGACCCACTTAGTGTTCTCTTTAATCATAGCTTGAGAACTGGCTATGTTACTGCAGAATGGAGAGCAGCAACAGTAATCCCCCTGCACAAAGGGGGGCCATCAACTGATCCTGGAAACTAGAGACAGTTAGTCTAACTAGCCTCAATCTGCAAGGGCATGAAAAGAATTATCATGGACCTCATCAACAAGGACATAGGTGACCTCCAAATGCTGGACCCAACTCAGTTTAGCTTCGTTAAGGGTAGATTATGCGCATTAAACCTGGTAGACTTCTTTGAGATTGTCACCAAAGCCATGGACAAAATTAAGATAGTGCACACAGCCTATCTCAACCTTGCCAAGACTTTCTACACAATTCACCATTCTGGAATTGTTGAGAAACTCTCCCAGATAGGAATTAACCCTTGCGTTACTAGACAGGTAGCCAATTGGCTCACTGACACAACATACATTGTCAGAATTGGTGACTCCACCTCCACCAGTACACCTGTCACCAGTAGAGTACCACCGGGGTCTGTGCTAGGCCCCTTACTGTTTGTCATCTATTTTTCAGAAGTCTAGGCCAAAGCAGATAGCCTTTGGCACTCCAAGTTCGTTGATGATTGCAAACTGGAACAATCACTGAGCCCCCCCCAAGGATGTCAACATATGAGAAGACGGGCTAACACAAACAAAAGATTGGTGTCAAGGCCATGGTCTAAAACTAAACGCAAAAATAATGCATCATTATTCCCTTTGGCAAAAAGGAATTCCCTACAAATTACAATACCGACAGCACCCCCTGAGTTCCAACTCAGTGGTGCGAGACATGGGAACACAGGTTGACAGCAATCTGAACTTTGACCACCGTATTTCCATAGTGGTAAGGAAAGCTAAGTAGTGCACCTCATAAGCAAGGGCATAGTATCCAGGTCAAGAGATGTTATAACTCCACTGTACTCGATCCTCATCAGACCACTAATAGAGTATAATGTACCTCATCAGACACCTGCAGCAGCTGGAGAGACCTCAGAGGTTTCTCGCTAAGAAAATACAGGGACTCCAAATCATGACCTATGCGAAGAGGTTGAAAGCCATGTCACTTTATCTTATAGGCTGCTGAAATGCGACTTGTGCCTGGCCTATAGGGCAATCTCCAACCCTGCCCTAATTGAAATGCTGCACATCTGCAAGTCAAATGGCACAAGAGTCACTCACTCTAGGGATCTCAACCTAGCTTGTGACATTAACAGAACATGCTGGAGAGACAGATACATCTCCCAGAGATGGTTGCTTCTGTGGAATAGACTTCCTGTTGACGTAAAACAGAGTGCCTCACAGACCCTACTCAAACGCAACCTAGATAATTGTATGGGAGACCGCAAATTCACCCCGGGGTGGCACCCATGTCCCTCATGGACAGGGTTAGCTGCTGTTGATCACAGACCTGCCCTGTTCATAAATTTATTCGGCAAACTACCCAAAAAAGAAGAAATGGATATACTTGGGATTAACATGGTTAGGCTTGTAAAAGCTCCAGGGCTGCTAGCCTTGTAACTTCCTATGAACCCATGAACTCTGTTATAACGTCACTACATTTTTCAATCCACTCATTTTTATTAATCCTTTTAATTCATTTCCCTATTTTAAAATATTCTTTATTTTCATCTGTTTCAATCCATATAGCAAAATTGTCAGAAACCTACATTTCCACCACTTCCTGTATCACTGTCTTCATAGTTTTTGCAAATAAAAAATATTGTCTATTTTTAATTTTCCTCTTCGATATGTACTTTTATTCAAATTCCATAACACTAAATTTCCACATTTTATTTCTTCCATTACTTTATCCGATGTATTTTTTGTGTCTTACAACACAATTAAAATCGATTATATATTAACAATAACAATCTAATTTCTTTTGAAATAATTTCCCTTTCTTTATATATCAAATATGCATCTACTGCTATTAATCTATACACTTACCCTTCCCACCTAAAATATACCTCCATAAATCTCACTAAAGTATAATCCAAAATGTGTGTTCCTTTCTTATATAATATAACAAACATTGAACATTTTTCATTACCTAAATTCCATATTCTACCCCCTCTCTGTAATATTTCTGTCTGTTCTCTTTATGTAAAATCCTAATATTCTCCAGTGCTATCAAATCTACCTCACGTGTATTACAATATTCTAATACTCCTATTCTCCTTATTACATTCTGTATACTATTAACATTAATAGATACCATTCTAAGGTTAATTGATGTCCTCCTCTTTAATTTACAATGAATTGCTTATTTATCCATTTCCTTTCTTTTTAATGTTCATTCCTACATCCTGGAATTTTCATTTTCTATCTTTAACCCTTTTCTCTCTCCATCACTAATTTCTGTCCCACTTTCCCTCTCCCATCCCCTTTTTGTGTATTAACCATTTCTTGTTGGTTTATATTGCTTCCCTTACACCTTCTTGTACTTCCTTCTACTATAATTGTTCTCTCTCATTTACATCACATCCTAGTTTTTTTTCCTTTCTCATAATCCATCCATACATGTCATGTTCGCTTACATTTCTAATACTTTTCACAGTTTTAAGCATCATAACCAATTTCACCACATAAATAACATCTTTGTCTAACAAAATCATTGACAAAATGTCCCTCTTTACAAAGAATAACAAAATGTTTTTGGTTGTCACCTGTATTTAACCACAGCCCTGTGCCATCAACATTTACTATACTTGGAATGTGTATTATTCCAGTTTCCATTTTTAAAACAAAATTGAAGTCCCAAAACCTTCTCCACAGTCAACTTTAGAGATCTCTTTTACTTCATTACAAAAGTTTTTTAGCAAAACCTTTTCAACAGTCTCTCTTTTGGTTTCAGATCAAAACTGAATATTAACTTTTTTTTAATGTACATTTCTCAGAAAAAAGTCTGCACAGCATATTTATCCCACAGACATATGTCTTTTTTCTTTTCATGTGTGTCAAAAAAATTTCTAAGATTTCAACAGTTTCAAAAAAATGTCACAGTAAGTCTCTTTCTTTATTAAAATGAAAGCTATTTACCTCCTGTGCGTTTATCCCTAAACGCACAACAATCTTGTTTCAAACATATCTGTCCATTGCAGACTCTTCCTTACTCTGAATTCTCACCACTTTTTTTTTGTTTTGATATCTTCTTCCTTTCTTTTTGAAGTTCTTTCTGTTCTATGACCATATTTGCAAAAGACGTATTCTTAATTTTCTATCCTTCTTGCAGATGTATTTTCTCCAACATTTCACCCCACAATATTTCCTTCCCTGACTCTGTCTCACTTTCTTCTACCAAGTCTTTTAATATATCATCATGCAACCCTCCTGGAGGATTTTAATTATTACTCCTTCACCTCGTACTTTCTCTCTGATTTCTTCAAGCAACTCCTTTTGAAACAACTCTTCTGTATCGTCCACACAATCTCTTCCTACTTTTTTCTTTCATGGCCCTCTCCTCTTCTGTAACTGTAAACATCTCCAAGGAGTCAGTATTAACCTCTCCTCCATTCTGGTTAGCCACCATGTTTGCATGTTGTTCGCCCAGCCACCACTGTGCTAGGAATGAAATGGATGCTCACATTCGTTAGTTGCACACGCTAAGATTGTTGTAACAAGTAGGGGGGTCTTCTATTATATACAAATAATTCCATACATACTTAAAACAATATATTAACATATTTACATAAAAAGTTATACATTCACATTGCAGCTCTATTGACCTCCCCTCCCTTTTCCATAACCACCACTTAATTTTCCTCAATATATTTGGAATAACACAATTACCATTAAACATAATCTCATTCAATCTTTGATTCCAAATGACCCAAACAATACAAAACATTTTATCTTTTAACATATTCATTATCTAAACGTTCATAAAATCCATATTCAATCATATCCATATGTATTTCTTTATAGTCTTGAAATTCATAAAAAGTTTTCTATTAACTTTTCCCACAATTTCTGAACTCTCTTACATTTTAAGAAAACATGATCTGTAGTCTCTAATTCCTTAGAGTAAAGGCATGCCCTTTCATCTATATTTTTGAAAGGAATATTTTCTTTCACTGGTAATTAATTTGTAATTTCCATAAAAAATTGTGGCATTCATTTTTCAAGCACCAAGCATTTCTTTGTTTTATACCTATAATTCTTTTTACTGTCAAATTCTTCCATAGATTTTCATAAATAATTTTCTATCGTAATTTTATACCATAATCTCCTATTATTTTACACATTTAATTTTCACAATTTTATTTTTTCTATATAACGTTGTACTGCGTCATTCCTCCAGTCTCTTTCTCTTTTATTCAATCTTATTAAATCCTGTTGTCTAATCATTTCCATCTCCATTAATCCATTGCAACAATATGTAAATTTAAGGATGCACCACAAACTACAGGATTCAATAATCCTAAACCTCCTTCATCCCCATTTATATATAATACTCCTCTTTTAACTGGGTTCAACCTAGAACCCCAAATAAAGCTAAACATTTTTTCAGTAATTTTATTTTCTATTTCATTAAGCATCATATACATGCTTATCATGTATGTTATTCTTAATGTATTTTTTCCCTATATGATAGTCTGCATTTACTCCATATAATACTCAACTCTCTCAGTTCGTGTAAACAATTTAATCCACTGTTCCTTAATAACCTCAACTTTTTTACTCAAATAAGGAGAAACTTTTTTTACCTTGCAAAAAAATCTTTGATTATGCAATAGTCCTATTATTTTATCTTGATTTCTTTTATATATTTCTGCTTCTTCCATATAAGCACTTTATTTTAATTTGTAATACTTTACATTTGTGTTTTCCTTTCTGTCTTAATACACATTCCCTTTGTAAATAATCTGATTTGTATTTTTCTTTATCAACCACCATTCTGTCCAATTAGTGTAATAATCTCAGAGATAAATGTTCTTTCCATAATTGTAATACATTTTTCTTACCTTTTTCATTTCAATTGTTCTCGTTACTTCATTTAATTCTCTTTCCAATGTTAATATACTCTATTTTCCTTAATTTCTGTCCATATAACCATATGATCTGAAAATCCTGTCTGTACTGTCTCCTCTGTCTTAATCTTTATACTATTAGATACCACAAAATAATCACTCTGATTTATTTCAATTGTTACTTCTTATTTCTATTAATACTCCGCCTCCTAACTTTACCCAACTGACCCCTCAGCCACTCTTTAATCTCTCTCCCATCTCTACTTCTTATATCAAGAAACTCCTTCAGAAACTAAAACCTTGCTCTAATTCCACTGACAAAATTCCAACCAAGTTCCTAAAACTCGCAGCTGACTCTATGGCCTACTCAATTAGCATACTGATAAACATATCTATCCTAGAATCTCACATCCCCTGCCTCTGGAAAAAAGCAATAATTCTACCATTGCACAAAGGAGGCTCCTCAACTGATATCTAAAATTTCCGTCCCATTGCTATTATGTCTCCTATCTCAAAATTTCTAGAAAAATGTGACCAAAAATAACTCTTACACTTCCTGCTGAAGAACAAAATTCTTTCCTTCACTCAGCATGGCTTCTGTCCTAGACATAGTACATCTACTGCACAAATTTCCTTCTTAGATATAATCAACGAAGCTCATGACACTGTAAAGATAGTATTAGCACAATTCTTGGACCTTTCAAAGGCTTTCAAAACCATCTCTCACTCTATCCTTCTTTCCCAGCTCTGCAGTATAGGCCTCTTTCCACAATCACTTACCTGGTTTAAAGGCTACCTCATTAACAGAGATACCTGGTTTAAAGGCTACCTCATTAACAGAGAGCAGGATGTTAAATGGCAGAACTCCATCTCTCCCTACATCCACAACCCTACAGATGTCCCCCAAGGCTCAATATTAGGCTCACTCCTGTTTAACATTTTCATCAACAATCTCCACCAATATATCCAATAGTGTTCCCTAATCCAATATGCAGATGACTCCACTATAGTCTGCTCTGCTCTCAACCTAGATATATTAAAACTTACTCAAGCTGCATACTCTACTGTGTAATCTTGGCTCCACAATAACCATCTCTCTTTAAACCCCCCAAAAAACAAACTTGTGATCTTACTCCCAAGAGGAATTCTCTTGTTAATAAAGGAAACTTCAAAATATTCTTCCTTAACTCCACCAAAATCAAATTCGATCTTCACATATTAAACAATATTAGCAAGACCCACAAAAAAAACATGGGCTTCTCTATAGACATAATAAGTTTCTCTCCCTCCTTGCCAAAAAAACTTTAGCGCTATCTTATCTTTTACCTTCTCTAACATATGGTGCTCCATTACTAGCTAATCTACAATCTTCACTGAAAACAAAATTAGAAACCTGCTATGACAAGATCGCTAAATTCGCCACTAATAGCCGCCACTCTACCCAACACTGTACTGCCCTAAAACAACTTCATTGGCTGGAATTCCCCCACTACCTACTACTACTTCAACTCACTACTACTCATAAACTGATTTATAAACCTCAAGACTGGCCAGCACTCAGCTCTTTATTCACCCTCTATAATCCTGTCAGGCCTCTTCGTTCTGATCACCAATATCTTGTACAAATTCATAAACTCAAGCTACCTGCAGGTCAATTACTGTACTCGTGGAACATTGCTAAACTATGGAACAATCTACCATTATCCATCCATTTACAACAAAGTCCTTCCAACTTTAAAATGGTGATATACAACCATCTTCTCTCCAAGTGGATATACAACTGTTTCTCTACTTATTCAACCATTACTTAATCTTCCATCTCAACCCTAAACCTTATCTCTTCCTGTTTGCTTATAATCTTTCCCTTTCCTCTTTTGAACTTTATTTGCCCTACTCCTCCTCTTGCCTCCTCATAATTCCATTTCCCCTTATTCCTCTCTCCTTTTTCCTATACTTCCCTTCCCTTTTTCATCTGCCTTCCTGTCCACTCCTCCTTTTTCCTCCCTCTCTCTCCCTCTTCCCTCCTATCCCCTATTAATCCTTAACATACTGCTGCTCACCTTTCAACCAAATTGTGTTTACATCTAGTCACTCTCAAGGTCCTACCACTCTACTTTCTCTTCTTGCACTCATCAAATAAATCTTGATTTTATTGTTTGGCATTGCACTGGGCAGCCACAGTAGTGCAGCGGTTAGCATTGTCGCCTCACAGCAAGAGGTTTTCTGGTTCGATCCTCGGCTGGGGTGCCTTCTGTGCGGAGTCTGTATGTCATCCCCGTGGTTGCATGGGTTTCCTCCGGGTGCTCCGGTTTCCTCCCACATCCCAAAGACATGCTGTAGGTAGATTGGACACTCTAAATTGGCCCTAGGTGTGAGTCCATGCGTGTGTGCGCTTTCCATGTAAGGTTGGGTGCTGGGCTGGCAACTTGACACCATAAAACTCCACTGCCAATCATGAGCTGACAGATGATCCGCTGTGGCGACCCCTAACCGAAAGCCGAAAGAAGAAGATTGTATGGCTTTGCACTATGCTCTTCTATTATTGTACCCATATACTAGAAATATGCTCATATGTCAAGAAGTTTGTAGCAAATATGCTTCACTCCATGCAAATTCTGTAAATTCCTTTCAAGAATATTTTACTGCTTCCCTATTGTATGTAAATTCCCTCACAAACACTTTATGTACATCTTTTGAACCATTTGAACTTTTATGCTAACTTATGTTAATTTGTTTTTATACTTAATATGTCAATCTTGTGCTAGATCTTTTGTTTAGTTTTTTGTTTGTTGCTATTGGAGCTTTTCATCCCGGGCCTCCACTGAAAATGGGCTCATCTTGGCCCAGTGGACTTTCCTGGTAAACAAATGCCAATAAATAAATAAATACATATTTTCCCCTCCTATACGTATGTATTTAGATTCAATAACCTTAAATCATCAAAGCTCAATTTCTTTCATTATTCTTTTATAAGCTCTGTCCTGTCTCCCCACCCCCCTGAATTCATAGTTAAAGTCTCCTGCCATTATAATATCCATATTAACTATTATGTAATCGATTATCTCTTTAAATAAACTTTCTCTTTGTTTATAAGACATATGTCAATATGTTGCTATAATTCTATAAACTCTCTTCTCCAATCTAAAGTCTACAATAGCTAATCTTCCTAACCTTACTATAGTAAAATCTAATGCAGAAATACCTATATTATATAATATTGCAATGCCTGAACAGGTTTCTTCTCCTAAATTCCAAATTATACCTCCTCTCCATAAATTCTCTTTCTGGAGTCTTTCATCTTTTGTTAAACTTCTATCATCATCTAAAATAATATCTACCTCATTTATTACACCATTCCAAAATGCCTATTCTTCTGACCAAACTTTTAATACTATTTACATTAATTGACAATATCCAAAGATTATTTGCTTCACTTTTTTGTAATCCAAGTTAAATTTTTTAGAACTTTATACATTTCCCTTTTTTAAACTTTTATACCTAAATCCTATATCTTCCTTTTCCTTTCCTTCACTGGTTTACTATCATATTCTTGAAAATGCTTCAATTAAATGACTATAATGTCAAGGGAAATTTTATTTATTTATTTATTTGCAGTTGGTTTACCAGGATGGTCCATTGGGCCAAGATGAACCCATTTTCAATGGAGTCCTGGGGAGAAAAGCTCCATATACAAGGTTACAAAAGGTTTTAGATTACAATCATTACAGCAATTATTTACAACAATTACACCATTAGAGTATACAATTTTTGGTAGGAGCAAACTGGTGATAATAATTACAGTAGATACAGACTTGATAAAGTAAGCATTTCCAATATGGGCTGAGAAGCAGTACTATCATTAAGTAGTTTAAGGTAGTTCCAGTGGAGGAGAGAGAAAGTCAGGATATATCAAGAAGGGTGGGTGCAAGAGCATTCCCACTGGGATAGTAGATGAGAGTGGAGAGATTTTTTGAATGTCAGGTGGTTAAAGGTGGTGCGGATGGCAGGAGGTAGGGAGTTCCAGAGACATGCTAGGCTGAAGGATAGGAGATTTTTTCCTGGGGAACGATTAGGTTTATACAATTCAATTAGATTTTGGTTATTAGATCTAAGTGTTCTGCTGGGCATGTGCAATTTGAAGGCTGAGAAAAGGGCAGGACAGAGACTGGGTTTGCAGATGAGCTTATGAGCAAGAGTAAGTTGAGAATAGATGATTTGATTGAGTAATTCTAGCCATTTTAGTTTATGGAGTGAAGAACAGTGGTGGGTACAGGTCTTATGGCTAGTAGCAAATTTAGCAATTTTGTTATAGCAAGAGGAGAGTTGTATTTTGAGGGAAGATTGGATGTTAGTTAGGAGTGGGGCACCATAGAGAAGAGAGGGGATGAGGAAAGAGGTAGAGAGACTGATTTTAGTGGAGGGGGTAAGGTAGCAATTGTGTCGGTAGAGCATGCCTAATTTTTGATGTTTTTTTTTTTTTTTTTATGTTTAGTTGAATGTGGGAGTAGAATTTGAGATGACTATCAATTTGAACCCCAAGTAACGTCTGGCACCAATTCCAAGGGCATGTTGTTATAGCTGGTGATTAAAAGGGAATTAGTGTTGATAGAGATGTGTTTAGAGGGGGTAAATACCATTAGTTTGCTTTTAGAGGCATTAAGTGCAAGGTGATTTTCTTTCATCCATAGTTCAGTGATGGAGAAAGCTTCTTGGGTAAGCTTTTGTAGTACTGGGATGGATGAGGCAGAATAGATAATAGTTGAATCATCTGCGTATTGGATGATATTCGAGAATGGGATAGAGTTGTGGAAGTCATTTATGAATATATTAAATAGGAGAGGACCCAGTATGGATCCTTGGGGAACTCCAGTTGGGGTATTAAGGAATGAGGAGGTGGCCTTTTTCCAGTTTACGGCTTGATATCTATTGGATAAGTAACTAGAAAACCAGTTCAGCAAGGAAAGAGATAAGTTAAGCTGAGACAATTTAGTAAGAAGTAGTTTGTGAGAGATAGTGTCAAAGGCCTTTGAGAGATCAAGTAAGAGGGTGGAGACAATATGACGGGAGTCACAGGCTTTGTTAACTGTTTCTAGGAAGGCGAGGAGGGCAGTCATGGTGCTATGGCCGGGTCTAAACTCATGCTGAGTTGGAGTAAGCAGATGATTGTCTAGAAGGTAAGGTAGGAGCTGTAGATGGATACATTTTTCTAGCAGTTTAGAGATAGGGGACAAGATAGCTATAGGGCGGAAGTTTGTAATATATTTGTTATTGCCACCTTTATGTAGGGGTATAATGAAAGCTTTTTTCCAAATTTGGGGTACTGTGCTTTCCTGGATAGAGCGGTTGATGAGTATGCTAATGGGGTAGGCAATGGCCTCTGCAGCTATGTTGAGGAAGTATGAGGGAATATTGTCTGGGGCATTGGAGCATGGCTTAAGTTTCTGGAGAAGTTTTTTTATAATGGATGTAGGAATGGGTTTGAGTGAGAGAGGTGGGGGAAGGGGGGATAGGTTATTAGAGGGTGGTGGTAAGGTAGAGGGAGTAGGGGGCGGGATGGAAGTGGAGGGAAGAGTGTTAGTAGAAGAGGGTGTGGGAAAGGTGGAGGATGGAGTGGTGATGGAGAATGAAGATGTTAGTTTGGAGATAGATGTTATGAAAAAAAGAGTTGAATTGTGTAGCCAAGTCTATGTCAGGAGCAGTGGGCTCAGGACTAGGGTTAACTGTTTTGCCAGGAGAGAGGAGGGTAGAGATATCTTTCCAGAATTTCTGAGGGTTCGTTTTATTACTATTTTGGAGTATGAAGAAATAGTTTTGTCGATCAGAGGTAATGAGCTTTTTTACTTTGTTTCTAAGTGTTTTTAATTCAGTATGGGTAAGGGGAGATTTATTTTTCTAGTAGAGTGCCCAGGCTTTGTCTCTGTGTCTCATAGCTATTAATGTGCTTTTGGTTAGCCAGGGGGTGGTTTTTAATTTAATTCTTTTGGACCTTAAAGGAGCGTGGTGGTCTAGGATGTTTAAGAAGGTTGTGTTAAAGTGACTGACAGCTTCGTCTAGTGGTAAAGTTTTTAGAACATTCCAGTTGATTGCTTTTAGAGATTCAGTGAAAGCTGTTGGTTTGAAGTTTTTTTGGTTATGGGTAGTGATGTAATTATGTATTTTCTGCACAGGTGTGCGGAGACGGTATGCAAAGGTGGGCAGGTGATCACTTAGGGAATCTGGAAGTGTACCACTATCAGTAAAATAGTGAGGGTGAGAGACTAAAATCCAGTCTAGAATGCTACCGGTAGAGAGAGTTTTTGAGGGGCGGGTTATGGAGTTAATTAGCTGTGAGAAGTTATAAAGGTTAATATTAAGTCGATTTCCGACACATCTAAAAGGTAGAATGTCGGAAATGACATACTCGAACTTCCCAGTTCGACAAGTTTGACACAGCCAGAGCTGACATCAGTCACCCATGCTATGCACATTAACTTACTGTTGCACTCAACGGTCAATGGTACGTTAATTGCACTATTATGCAGAGGGGCTACACCCCCCACACCCCCTGCACATTAAATATACCAACTCCGAGATGGCACTACAGTGAGGAAATGTGCTAATATGCTGATCCTTCCTGAACCGTGACCTCCCTACACAATGTCAAACCCAAAATATCGACTACACTATCCGTTCACTGTAGTGTAGTCAATCGTTTTTGGTTCAACATATGCTGACTTGGAAACTTCAAGCAGACCACATGCCAGTCGACTGATGCAGTTTCCTAGTTTTGATTGTAAACCTCCTTCACCCTTTTCCCAAAAGAATTCTTGCGTTCAATTACTTTCCAATCAATGTCTCTATCTTCAATTACTTTCCAATCAATGTCTCTATCAACTTTACCCTCTTTTGACTCTATATCTTGTAGTTCCTCAAAAACTGTCATTACATATTCATTTTGATCTTTACCTTGTGATCCTGCCTTATATTTTCTGCCTGTTCAGATTTATTACTTTCACATTTTCTAACATCATGACAATAATCCCCACATATATAACACTTCTTTTTGTCATAAAATGACCCTCCTTTCCACAAAAGAAACTTGTTTTTGGTTGCCACCAATATCAAACAACTGTTCCCTTGTACATTTATCATACTGGGAATAAAAACAATTATATAATTTTCTATTTTCAAAATGACATAGAAGTCCCAAGTCCCAGTCCACAAACCCTATTATCAAATACTTTTATAATGCTTTTTACTACTGAGCAGAATTTTTTAAATAAATGTCCTTAATCAGTCTCTATATGAAACTTTGAGTCTCATGGAAAAAAAAAATTCTTAACAATATACTTATTCAAAGGAAAAACATCTTTTTTTTCTTTTCAAACCTTCTTAAAAAGGTCTCTAGTCATATACCCATTTCAAAAAAAAATGTCACAATAAGTCTCATAATTAATCAAAATAAATGCTCTTACCTCTTGAGCTTTAGTACCCAGAGCTACAACAACTGTATCCCGAATCACATACCTGTCCACTGTTTTTTCTTCTTTGCCTTGTATATGTACCACAAATTTCTGTTTTTCCATTGTCACAGTTTTTTTGCTTTCTCTTGTTTTTCTACTGCACCTTTTCTTATTACCACCACAAATTAAATCCTTTCCATGTCTCTCTCCTCTTCCTCTCAAATCCTTTCCATTGCTTCACCCCAAAATAAATAATTTCTACTCTCC
This sequence comes from Protopterus annectens, assembly GCF_019279795.1. Taxonomy (NCBI): domain Eukaryota; kingdom Metazoa; phylum Chordata; order Ceratodontiformes; family Protopteridae; genus Protopterus; species Protopterus annectens. Next base: position 895,564,070 of record NC_056739.1, read on the forward strand.
ATCTCCCTCTTGTCTTTTAATTCTGCCAAAACATCATCCTGAAACCCTCCCAACTGGAGGGTTGTAACTACAATTTCTTCTCGTCTCTTTTCCACCACTTTCATTAAATCGAACTCTGCTTGAAATAACTCTTTAGAAGCAATCATAACATCTCTGATCATTTCTTTGCATGTTTTCATGATCCATCATTCACCTCAGTTTCAGATACACTCTCCTCCATCTTTGCCCCATTCTCCCAGCTGCCACTGCACCAGGACCAGAAAGTACGCACGCTCATGCTTGTCAGTCACATGGACCAGAAGCATGGTAATGAGTAGGGGAAGTTCCTCAATTTCCTGGCCAAATTTCACCTAGTAGTAAAAATACTATGGGTCTCTCCTGAAAAGACGCTACTAGCCTAGTAGGACTAACCCAGACAACAAAGACTAAACAGATAAATACATAGGCATTTGGGTAAAATGTTTTATGATTGGCAGGCCTGAATAGTCACGTGCAAATGAAATGAAATAACACAACTGGTCTGACTGTATGACATCAGAATTCATATCACTGGCATCTAATAACAATCCCAGTTTGCAGCAGTCTGTATCTGTATGTTATTGGTGTGGAAAGAAAAAGGAATCTATATCGACTGATTTAGTATGAATGAAGGATTATTTCTCTGAGATATTCTACCCAGATAGAAAAAGCAAAAACTTACCATAACTTTAGACCCATGTTGTCTTGTTTTCATCAGATTCAATCTTTGGGTTAACGGATCAGCCCTTGGTGCTTTACTGAAGTTTATGTCCAGGACTCTGACTCCTCTCCATCCTACCCAAGATGGCTGCATATTGAGTAACAGCCTAATTCTAGCTCTCCCAGTGCAAAAACAGAAATTCAGTAAAGAAGGCCATTAGACTTGTGTTTATGGGTAAATTTCAGTAACTGCAGGAAGTGTACTGCCTGGATACCAGAAAAAAGAACTACTGAGGACCTGGAAAACACAAACAACAAAGGGCTGGAAAAAATGGAAGAAGCTTTAAACAAATATTCAGATGTGATAAAGCTGCAAAAATCAGAGGGTTGAAATTAAGAAAAGGCTGGCTGAATATGACACTGCTCAGAAAGAGATGTTTAAAAAAATAATAAAATTAGTGGACAGAGCACATAGGGAAAACCTGAGATTTTTCAGCTATACCAGAGAAGCTGGAAGGAATAGACCATTACTTTTATGAAACCACAAATAAGCAACTGGGCTGGTATTCCACAACAGGAGTTGTTAGTTGAATGGGCACATCGTGTGTATGCTCAAAATCTGGCTATGAGAGCAACCTAGACCTTTAATAGTAAAGATGCAATTCTGCCAGCAGGATGAGTTGATTTTCACAAAACTGTGGCAGAAGGACAAAGTAGTAAAAAGTGGGAGACAGCAGAGTGTTTGTGGAGAATGGCTACTCATTGAAGAGCAGACAGAAGAGAAACAACTTTATCCCATTATTCAGGGAATGTTGAGACGCAGGTGTCAGATTCAAACTGTTGTATCCAGCTTTCTTCAAAGTATTCTTCATCAAAAAATTATCTTTTCCATCCAAGGAAGTACATGCTAAGGAGGAAATAAAAAAGTTTGTCGAACAAAAACTGAGCTGTGAAACAGAAAGAAATTCTGCTTCTTGTTCTTCTGGTAATAAATGCAGAGACTGAACCTGTGAAACTTTTTTCAATGTTTCAACGTAAAACATTGAAGTGAAGCAAAGGAGTACAAGAGTTGACTAGAAGAATCAAGAGTACTTTGGAAATGAATGAGAGACAGGATTTGGGAGATGGAGATGAACAGTAATAATACCAGTACCTTAATGTAGGATTACAATGCAATAATTATGTGTGTAAAATATGACAGAACAAGAAAATCTGGAAATACTGGACTTTTTCAGAAATTGTTGGACTTCTGGGGGAGTCCGAAGCACATACCCTACTTCATGCTATTAATGTTCAAAAAACGCTTTGGGATGGGGAAGAGGAGGGAGAAAGTTAACTGTAAGTAAATAATTTTTTTTCTTACTAGCACTATTTTTGTGGTGTATGGTTTCATTTGCATGCTATAAAGTAAAGTTTTCTCAGTTATTTATAAGTGTGATGGGAACTGTAAACAGGTGCTGCTGTTCTTTTTTTTTCTTCCTTCTCTCTTTCTTCTTGTTCAGTTTTAAGAAATGTAGTCAATGCAATGAAAAAAAGCCTGGTTAAAAGAGCATGACAAAAAAAAATGAATGTGCTTTTTCTCATTCTTGCATGGGGAAATGACTACATTTAGAACCTTAGACTGATCCAGCAACAAGTTTTAAGAGTAACCAAGCAAATGAAAAAGAATATTGAATATTACAAGTTTTTTTCTGGTAAATACATGTATGCTTAGTAGCAATTCTGCAGATGGTCTTCCTGCTTCCATGGAAACTGATAGGAAGAAACTGGATGCCTGGTTCTCCTGTCTCCATGGAGACAATCTGATTAAGACAAACTGCCTACAGTCTGGTGAAGAGTGATTGGCTGAAGAAAAAAACTGAGAAGAAAAATTGGCTATGATATAATGTTCTCTGAAAGCATTCAGAAATTTTCCCAGCTGTGAGCGCTATAAAGAAAAGGCAAAACCAATTATTAATTAGAAGCACAGGCTTCACCATGTATCTTAGCATGTTTAAACTTTCTTTTACGTTAACTTGAGTCTGTGAGTTTGGTTGTCAGTTTGGGACTTTTTTCCTATTAGGATGATAAAGGTTCAGTGTTTGAAGATGTACACATTTTTGTGTGTCCGTATTAAGGTAATAGGTTTTAGGGGGTTATTGGAGGTATATTTGTTTTTTTTGTTTGAGTGCTTTCAATAAAACAAAAAGTTGTGTAAGATGTGACATAGGCTGAAATGGATGTTTTATTTATTTATTTACAGTTTGTTTACTGGGATATTCCACTGGGCCAAAAGACCCCATTTTCAATGGAGGCCTGGGGAGAAAAGCTCCTATACAGTTATACAATTGAAAATTAACATGTACACAAGTTGTAACACAGTTTAAAAATAACAGCATGCAATGAAAATAAAATAAACATATATAAAAAACAAAGATCATGGTATAACATGTCCTAGAAAAGCATCCAAAGACTGTATCCACAATACAAGTAGATTGCACATGGTTTATAACAGTAGAGGCCTGTGTCTCGAGTGATATTTAAGAATTTTAGAGAAACAAGGCATACACGGTTACAAGTCTTATGAGTATGTAAGAAATAGTAGGAAGTGAATAGCATATGAAAGAGAAGAGGTAGGAAGTGAATAGCATATGAAAGAGAAAAGGTAGATATGAAGTGGGGATCAGTATTAAAATTGAGTAAAGAGAATGGAGGACAGGGAAATAGGGGTAAAGTACAGGGAAGTCAGGTGGGGTGAGAGCAGGAGAATTCAAGGTGGGAATGGAGGAAGGTCTTAAAGGTGGCATTGTTGGTGCTGGTACGAATGTGTGGTGGAAGGGAATTCCATAGGCATGCTAGAGAGAAAGATAATAGAAGGTCCCCTGGAGTGTGTGCAGTTTTGTGCACTTCAAGCAGGTTCTGATTGTTATACCTGGGTAGTCGATCAGGATGATGCATTTTTAGAGTGGAGGAGAGGGAGAGGCACAAAAAGGGTTAGAAGATGAGTTTATGTGCATTAGTTAGTTGGATGTAGGAGAGATAGTTAGGCTGTTCTGGCCAACTTAATTTGTGGAGGGTGTTGCAGTTGTGGGTGGAGGATTTGGATCCGGTAGCAAACTGAGATTTTGTTATAGCAGGAAGATAATTTTGTCTTTAGAGAGGATTGCAAATTGGTAAGGAGGGAGGGCACCATACAAGAGGGGGTGGGAATGAGGTAGTGGTTGAGAGGACATGCTTGGTTGAGGGAGTAAGATAAAGGTTGTGGCGATAAAGCATACCTAGCTTTAGATGGGTTTTCTTTACATTTGTGTGTTGATGAATATCAAAATGTAATTGTTCATTGATAAGGACACCTAGAAGCTTTGTATGGGGGACAATTTTGATGGAGGACTTGTTTTGGCTAGTTAGGGAGAAAGAGTTCTTGTCTAATTTGGTACATTTGGAAGGGGTAAATATCATGATTTTGGATTTAGATGTGTTGAGTGCTAGGTGGTGACTAAACATCTAGTGCTCGGTAGAAGGGAAGGCTTCTTGAGTTAATTTCAAGTGTTTGGGGAGGGATTCAGCAGAGCAGATGATTATAGAGTTGTCTGCATATTGGACGAGTTTAGCATTTGGGATTCACTGATGGAAGCCATTTATGAATATGTTAAATAGTAAAGGACCTAATACAGAACCCTGTGGTACATCTGTTAAGGAAGGAAGATGTACAGTTTTTCCACATGACGGCTTGATGCCTATAAGAGAGGTAACTGGAGAACCAACTGATAGAGGAGGTGGACAGATTGAGATGAGAGAATTTGGACAAGAGGAGATTGTGCAAAACAGTATCAAAAGCCTTAGGTAAGTCTAGAAGGAGGGCAGATGCAATATTGCCGGAGTCACGTGCGTTAATGACAATTTTGAGGAAGGATAGGAGACTGGTGGTGGTGCTGTGTGTTCAGGTTTAATTCCATGTTGTGTGTGGGTTAACAGATGGTTGTTTAAGAGGTAGGACAGTAGTTGTAGGTGAATAAATTTTTCGAGAATTTTGGAGTTAGGGGATAACATGGCAACTGGACTGAAATTAGAGATGTCAGTGTTGTTGCCCCCTTTGTGAAGGGGAATAATAAAGGTTTTTGGCTATTCCATCGGCAGCTATCTTGAGGAAGTTAGATGGAAGGTCATAAGGGGTGTTTGAACATCATTTTTGTAGGAGTTTTTTTATGGTGGAGATAGGAATAGCTTTGACAGTAAAAGGGGGGAGATGAGAAGTGTTGGTGCTTGAGGAGGATGAGTTGGGGGAGATGGGTGGAGATGAGGCCAGTACATGGCTTAGAAAAGATGTGCTGAGTTTCGCTATTGAGTCTATGAAGGAGGAGTTAAACTGGGTTGTAGCCAGGGAAAGATCAGACACGTTAGGATTCGGGCAGGGGTTGTCTTTTTTTACCAGGATGGAGGAGGGTAGACATACTGTTCCAGAACATTTTGGGGTTAGTTTTATGTTTTTTTGAAAAATGCAGTAGTATGATTTCCAGTCAGTGGCAATGTGTTTGACTTTATTATAAAGTAGCTTATATTCAATCAGGGAGGGAGAGTTTTATTTTTCTGGTAATGTTTTCATGATTTGTCTTATAGATGCATGAGGGTTTTAATTTTTTTGGTTATCCAAGGGACAGTATTGCATTTAACTCTTTTAATTCTGGGGGGAGCAAAGCTATTTAACCGGTTAATGAAGGTAGTACTGGAGTAAGTTACAGCATTACCCAGAGAGAGGGTTTTTAGAGGGTTCCAGTTTACGTTTTTTGAGAGAGTCAGAGAAGACTTGAGGGTTGAAATTCTTCAGAGAGCAAGTAGAGATGTAGTTATGATGTAGATGAAGGAAGGAGGGTGAATGACTAGCAAAGGTGGGGAGATGATCACTAAGAGAGTTAGGTAGGGTACCACTATCACAGATAGTGAGGGTGAGAAACTAGTATCCAGTCCAGAGTGCTACAGAAGAGCTGTCCTTAGAGGGTCTAGTAGGTGAGTTGATTAGTTGGGTGAAGTTATATAGGTTTACATTTTGGGAGGTTGTGGGAGATTGTATAGTAGTCCAATTAATATTAACATCACCTAGGATTATAGTTTCATTGCTCATGTTAGATGAGAACCAAGAGAGGATTTCCTCTAGAACAGGGATATTGTCACCTGGTGAGATATACAGAGCAGCTACGCATATGTTTTTTGGGGTTATTTATCATTAGGATGGCCAGGGTTAGCTCAGCAGTAGCAAACTGGGGTATGGGTATAGTATAGGGTGTCACTGATAGGGAGGAAGAAAAAAGAAGAGCTATTCCACCACCTTTATGGGTTCTGTCATTTCCTATGATGCTGTAGTTGGGAGGAGTAATTTCAGGGTCTTTTATATGGGGTTTCGCCATGTTTCAGAAATGCAGAGAATGTCAGAGTGGTTGTGGTGGAGCCAGGCATGGAAATTATGTAGCTTGCTGCATAAACTTTGGGCGTTCAGTATACCAAAAAGAAGAGACTTATGGGGGGAGGGAATAGGTGGTAAGGATGAGTTAGTAGGTTGAGGGTCCAGGGTTGGGATGAATGTCGCCAGAAAGAAGAATAGTGATAAGTTGAAGAAGACGGGAGAAAAGGATTTTAGAATGCTTGATATTAGATTTGAGGTCAAGGAGGAATGTAAGGTTGGGATTGTCTGGAATGGGGGCATAGATTCTGTTGTCAGGAATAAGTTTTCTAGGAAGAAGAAGAATGTTATTGTAATTGTAAAGATGGGGAGAAATATAGGTTGTGTGGAGTGATACATGTTTGGGGTATGTAGAGGCTGTGTGGAAAGGGGGGTCAGATATATCAGGGAGGCTGCTGGTGAGAAGTTGAAGGCATGAGAGGAAAAGAGGAAGTAACATTAGGGGTAGAGTTAGTGTAGGCTTAAGTAGCATAATGGTTTAATGGATATCTATTAAATGTAGGGAAGGGCAGAATTAGTGTTTGGGAGTTGAACGGTATAGTTGGTTTGTGGTGTTGGGTAGAATGTGAATAATAGGGGGAATGGGAGATGGACGTGGAGGGAGGAGGTTACTAGTATGGGATGGCCAAGGGAGAGTTTGATGCATAGGTGGGTGGGGATAATTGTGATAGGATGAATTTGGAGTGGGAGTGATTATGGGGTTATAAGTGCAGAGTTGTTGGGGCAGGTGGAATTTGGGGGCAGGGTAGGGGAGTGGAGTGAGCACAACCAAGGAAGAGGAATAGAGAAGCCCAAGAACCAATCACTGATCCGGTCACTTAACAATGCCACTGAGCTGCTGATAAGCTCAGACGTAAGTGAATCACTAGTTTTATAATGTTGCCCAAAACTCTGAGGAGAAAGCTACTAGTTGGTAACTGAGACAGAGAAAAAGAAAAAAGTACACAGGAAAGAACACTAAAAGTACCAGGGCTGCTGCTTAGTTGAGCTAGTAGTATAAAAAAAGATTTTCAGCTTTTCACAGTTAGGGGTCGCCACAGTGGAACACTGGTCCGCTCATGATTGACAATGGATTTTTACGGTGCTGAGTTGCCAGCCCAATGCCCAACCTTCAAAGAAGGGACGCCCATTCACACTCGTACCTACCTGCATGTCTTTAACATCACGTGACCGCAGGGAGGACATGCAGACTCTAGTGGTATGGAAAATGGATATATACTGCCATCTAGTAGCAAAAAAGTATAAAAGATAAATTACACTTGCAAAAAGGGGGCTATTGAAGTAAGAAAACTCAGAGACAAGAAAACTGTATAAACATTCAACCTGTTAAACAGTGTATCCATGTAACACAAAAACTGGAACTAGACATTTAACAAAAAAGTTTTATACATAAAAGATAGGAATAATAACTTTTTAATGCAATGATGCTTTCTGAAATGTCTTTAAATGTCAACGGTCACAAAGATAAATACAAAAAAGAAAGAGTAGTGAACTATATTAAAAAAGTAGAGTGCAGATAGCTATGTTACAGGAGACAAACTTAGAAAGAACTGAACATGTGAATTTGATGAAGAAAGGTTTTCAGAATGGTTATGCAGTGGAATACCTGGGACAAAGGAAAAGACAAGTACTTATATTAATTGCTAGAGGAGCTCCAATAGTGATAAAAGATGATAAAAAAGACAACGGCAGATTTGTAGTGCTAAGGGGCTATTGGCAAGGGAGGAAGATTACACTGGCATGTATTTATATTCCACCTACAACTGCTATAACAGAGCTTAAGAAAATTCTGGGAGAAATAATCAGTTTTCAGCAAGGAATATTACTTACAGGTGGGAATTGGACTTGATTTGAAGCAGTGAAGTATAACAAAGGAAGGTAGATTTTTGAAGAAGTTTATGAAAATATTTGTCATGGAAGATGTGAATTCAGTAATAGGAGTTAAGTGAATTTACACATTATTACCCAAGATATAAAAACTGGGCTAGACAGAATGCACATTTCACAGGAAAATGTGCATTTAATTAAAGGTCTTGATAGGAACCCAATAACTATTTTAGATCATGCGCCAATAATAACTAAAAATTTAAAATAAATACGGTAATGAAATAAAAATGAGACATTGGCGCTTTCCCACCTATCTGTTGAAAAGAGAAGAATTTAAGGAATAGGTATTGGAGATTATTCAGGAGCTATTAGACAGGATAGAAATTTCTTCTGAAAATATAGCCAAGGAGTGGGATAAAATTAAGTTGGACGTTAAAAATAGGAAATAGAAAGAGAGCTATGGTTAAGAAGTAACAAGAATTATTTAGAGGGACTGACAAATTTTAAAGTATTTCCGAATAGGGGAGATCTCACATAAGAAGAGGATGAACTGCAGAATGCCAAGCAGAAAATAAGGGATTACCTCGTTAATATGTGCAAGTTTAGAAAGAATGCAGTTAAGCAACTGTTTTTTGATAACAACAGTAGAGCACAAAAACTTTTAGCACAATGACTCAGGCAACAGAAAGGAGAAAGGGCCGTCACCAAACTTAGGGGGCAAATAACAAAGACGGTAACAAGAGATCCTGTAGAGGTATTAGAAATATTTCAGAAATTCTAAGAAACTCTGTATAAAGCAGAGAAATATGAAAATCAAGAAAAAATACAAATGGAAATGTTTATGGAAGAGTTAACTATGCCAAGGTTAGAGGCTCAGTTACTAACGGTTAGGAGAGGAGGAGATTAGATAAAAATTGTGATTTATAACCAACCTACATGAAAGTTCCCCAGGAATAGATGGTATTCCTGTGAAAGTTTGGAAGCTAGAAGGGAAAAATGGATGAAGATATGGAAGGTTTTGTTTAAGAGTATTTTAAGAGGAGGAGCAGTACCAACATCTTGGAAGAAAGCAGTGATAACTGCAATACCTAAAGAGGGTAAAGCTCCATCAGATCCAGCTTCATACAGGCCCATTTCAATACTAAACCATGATTATAAAGTGTTTGCATCTATGATGGCTAAAAGAATGACAAAAGTAATGCCAAAACTGATAGATATGGATCAATGTGGTTTTGTGGAGGAGAGGCACACATTTGACTACATTAACAGAACACTGATGATCCAGTGGGAAGAGGAATGTAAAAAAAAAATACCATTGTTGTTAGTGGGTCTTGTAGAGAAAGCATTTGACAGAGTAAGCTGGGACTTTATGAGCAGGGCAATGGAAGCATTTGCACTTCCTGAAAAAATTATGAGGCTGATTAGGAGGTTGTATCAGGGATCAGAGGCATAAATGAAAGTGGGTGGGTGCCTCGCTGATAATTCCTGCTTGAGCAAAGGAACCAGGCAGGGGTGTCCTCTTCCCCCTTTGTTATTTGCATTATATTTAGAATCACTCGCAAAGAAAATAAGGGACTCAGAAATTCAAGGATATAATTGGTATGGTAGTCGAAAAGCTAGCTGTATTTGCAGATTATATTATTTTATACCTGACAAAACCAGAGAGAGACATTACAGTGTTGTGGAACATTTTGAGACAATTTCAAATCTTTTTGGGATAAAGAATTAATGAAGCTACAATAAAGGCAATAGCAGTAAATTATGTAGCCACACATAAATTGGTTCAGCAATAAACATATTTATGGGGACAGGATAAAATGAAATATTTAGGGGTATGGATTAAAAAATTATTCTGGTGTGGCAGCTAAGGATATGTGGGAAGACACTAAATAAAAGATAATAAAAAAAACAGAAAATGGAAACTTTATTATATGGATACGGACAGTAAGATACAAGCAGTCAAAATGTTTTTAGTCCCTTTAGTCTTATACACAGATCAGGCATATTTTTATCAACCAGAGAAGTTGTGGATAGCAATTAATAAAGAGCTGAAGGAGGGGAAGATGGCAAGAGTCAAGTGGGATAAGATGATTCTTCCAGCAGAACAGGACAGATTGGGATTACCCAATCTGAAGGGGCATTTCAAAGCTACACAGCACAAGCAGAAAACTATAATTCAAAGTGGAAAGGGATAATGTTGCAACGGGGGGAAGCTCAAGAAACAAGGAGAGACTGGGATTTTGGATGCAGGCCTTTAAGGAGAATAACAATAATCATATAGAATATTATATCCATAAAGTAACAGAAAGTATTCTAAGAACTAAGCCAACACGGTAATGGAGATAGGAGATTCTAGCAATAGGGATGAATGTAATTAGGGACACAGACATTAGGCAAGAAGGGGCTGGAATTTATTGGAGAAAACTGGCAAAGGAACCAAGGTATTGGAAGGAAATAACTAGAGAGGAAAAGGTAACAGAATGGGAAGAGGCCAAAAATATATTTGGACTGCAGGTTTGAGATTGCCTTCCCTATCAAGAATTGATATTAGAATATAGGCAAAAAAGAAAGAACTAGGGGGCTCCTAAATGAAAGACCAACACTAGTAAAGTTTTAGTAGAATCTATAACAGAAGCTGCTATTAAAAATGAATAATTAGTAGATCATACAAAATACTGTATGATAACTATAAGAATCAATCAGAGGAGGTTATAAAGGATTGTATAAGCAATTCACAAAGAAACAATGTGAGGATATATGAATGTCTCCCAAATATGCAACAAAGTCTAGAAGATTTAGGATCTATGGTTGAAAATGTATGCACAGATATTTTTATACCCTAAGTAGACGCCAGAGAATTTTTCCTCAGGTAGACAGCAAATACTGGAGGAGTGATGGGGAAAAAAGAGGTAACTGGGAACATATTTTCTGGGAGTGCGGTGGGCAGGCAGACTTTAAGGATTCCCTGCGGGATGCACTGTTGGAGATGCTGGATTGGCGGACTGATGTGATGAGGGAGATGATTTTTCTGAGCTATGATACAGAATCGAAATTGCCTATAAATGGTAATGTCTTGCTGTGTCTAATTATGGTGGCTGCCAAAAAGCAATTACTAGACAATGGAAATCAAAATCTATATAAACTATATTAGAAGTAGTGAATACAGTAACAGAGATAAAACAACTGGAACTGAGATCTTCAGAAAAGGGTAAGAACAAACTATACAGGAAAAACATGGGAACTGTGGTAACAATACATATAGGGGAGGAATGAGGTTTAAAAGAAGGCAGGACTTAAATAAGCTATGTAATGTTTGACTGAAAATGAGTGGCTAGACTTGTAAGTGATGTATAACATTTGCAACTAGGATTGTGTCGGTGTGGTTTGTTTTCATCTATATAAATGTATGATTGCTTATGTTGCAAGTGATGGTTTAATAAACATGTTTCGTGTTTAAAAAAAAAAAGGGCAGGAATTGAATAATTTATGTAATGTTGCTTAGGTTATATGGCATATAGCAGTATATGTGAAGTATAATGTTTGTTGATGTTAATACACTTTGATTACTTTTGTATGAATGTAAATCGGCCTATATCACAACTGATAATTCAATAAAGGTGTTTAAAACTAAAATAAAAAGGAAGCTGCAACACAAATCTTATCAATAGGTACCCTATCTAACAGACTAGTAGAGGTAGCTACTACCCTGATGGAATGTGCCTTCAGTTTGCCTTGTAAGTTCAACCCAGATGATTGCAGACAAAGATTATACAGTCAGAAAGACACCTGCATACAGATACTCTAGATACTCCTTGACAAAATTTGGCCTTAGAAAAGGCAAGGAACAGGTGATTAGACTTCTTTAAATCCTTTGTTCTGTGTAAACAGAAATAGATTTGGGGTGAACATCTAGCAAATGAAGACTATATTTCCCTTTGTTGGAAAGCTTTGGGAAAAATACCAGCAGATCGACAGTTTGATTAAGGTTTACTTCAGAGGCCACCTTCTGGATAAACTGTGGATTTGTTCTCAAAGAAACCCTGTCTTTATGGAAAATCAGATAAGGAGGTTTATAATATAAGGCTTGCAACTCTGAAATCCATCTTGCTAAAAAAACAGCCACCATGAAGTGAGGCTTCCAAAACAGAAATTTTAGCTCTACCTTAGATGCCATCTCAAAAGGAGGTTTTGTCAACGGCTGAAACATGATAGTAATATCCCATGGAGGAAGGCAGAGATGTGTAAAATCTTACTATAACAGTAGATGTCCTTCTCTTCTGCAGGATTTATAATCTAAGAGATCTCCTGCCAAGGCTCGCCCAACATCCGGCCAGTATACCAAAGCCTTTAGTACTTTTAGGTGCCGGCGACATACAGACACGTGCACACAGAACTGGGAAAGACCCAGGAGGAAGGGAATGTCCCTAGGAACAAGGAAGAGTATGTGCATCCAGAAGGGGAAAAAGGAGAAGAGGTCCTCGGCCACAAGGGCAAGAAAGAAAAGTTAAGTAGGGAGTGAATACTGCAACAGTGAAGAGAAGAGATTCTACCATTTATGGTAGATTTTACACAACTACTATGTCTTTCCATATCACAACTGCAGTATTCATAACCTAACAGAGTATAATAGCTCAAGAGGAAGCCTTGGAGGAGGAGAATGGCACAGAAGAGCCCTACAGAAACTCATGGAAGATGGATCTGGCAGGGCCACCTCTGGCCATGGAAATAATACCCAACTTGTAATACTTAGTGAAAGTAAGAACAGAGGACCAAGTAGTAGCCTTAAGGATGGAACTAGTATCCAGTCCCTTGAAAAAAAACACCGGAGGAGGCAACAGCCCTGGTATAATGAGCCTTTATTAAACAGGAAAGAAATTTACCATAAAAGGAACAAAATGAAATGGCCTTAGAAATCCAGGAAGAGATGGTTTGTTTAGAAACAGCCATACCCGAAGAAGTGACGAAGCAAAATCTTTGGCAAAACACCATGGCTTAATTACTGTTCATAGAAACACTTGAGATGAATGCTTAAGTAGAAACATCTTTATTTGATGAAAAACTAAAAGAAACGATGAGCGCTTTCAGCTGTATCAACCTTCATCAGATCGTAAAAATGCAATAATCTAAGCCATTTAAAAATAAAATGACAGCCAATCACATTCATCATTAAAATAAAACAACCAATAAAAGACATTTCTCATTAACTTAAGTATTCATCTAGCAAGATCCAATGATAAATCACTCAAGAAATAGTGAGCCAATGCCCAATAAAAGGTGGAGCTACAGCAGTGATAACAGTACTTCTAAATAACATTAAGTCCTCCCATAAACTGTACAGAGGTCAACAAAATTTTGTTGGACTCATAAGGCATACAAATACTTAGTGCATAGCTGGAAACATTCAGAAAATATATATTTCTTCATGACAATGCCATAAAAACAATCAGAAACGCGGCTGCAACAATTGCTGCAACTACGATAATAAAGCATCCAATTGCCATTACATCTTCCTATATGCATATATAAAGCTCAGCAAATTTATAATAAAATTAATAATAACAATTATAAAACATGTATGTAATATACAAGTGAAACCTTTCAATGAATTATGCTCATCGTAAGAGTGCCATAAAAACAAAAATCAGTGGCTTCTGCAAAGAGACATAAAACAAAAACATTTTTTCATTATCCGCTTAATGAGCAATGATGTTCCCTATAAGCAATCACTGAAGTTTAAACATATAAGCATTATAGAAGTGCTCACTAATGGTCGCTCCGTGAAAGACACCAACCAATGGTCGAAGTCAAAAACCCGACCAATTAGACAATTCCTTAAGGGATCTCAGCCAATAGGGACATCAGGCTACTACAGCTGAACGTATGATTGCAAATCACAGTTGAAAAGTAATAATAGAATATCCTAAGCAACTATCTTTCAATACAATTTAAATCATACAACTAAAACCATAAATATAAAATATAAACTCAAAAACAAAAAATTTTTTTTCGCATAGTGGATGACAAAGGCCGTATGCCAATCATCGTGATTTATGCAAATTAATAATTTGAAAATTGTTCAGTATAGGTTTAGTAGAATGAATCACCAGCCACTAGCCAGTGCCAGCTGCATGACCAATCATACAGTTCCTCAAAATATATTGGCCAATCATCACAAGAATATCCTAATTTTATGGAACCAGCCTCATGTGAACCAAGCGTTATCTACTGATAAAAACCTTCACAATAATGCACGAGAGACTTACATACTCAGAAGTAAAAAGACGTTCATTAAATATAAAGAAGTAACAAGCAAATCATAATATTATAATCCATCAGGGCTATATACCAAAACCCAAACAACGTAACTTGTATATAAGAATGTTCATTATAAACAAACTCACCATTGGTCTCCCAAGGAAAAATACCAACCAATAAGCACTAACAATTTCATAGCCAATCCATCGGTTCCTTTGGAAATAGCATCCAATCAAAATAAATGACTCAAACAATAATAATAGAAAATTATTTTAGACTCCATTAAACAATAATAATAGAAAATTATTTTTGGAATGTCACAATATGCTTTACCAATTGTCAAACCATAAGACAAACATTGACAATCAATGACATATTCAAAAATAATGATTATCGTACAGCAATGACCCAACAAAAACAACTAATCAGAGTTATCAAAAGGAGCAAAAAAGAGCTTCATGCCCTGTTGATAAAACTCTGATAAACACATAACTATACCCTAATGAAAACAAACATTTAGAAAAGGGCAAAAACATCCTGCTTAATAGGAAAGAAACAAAGGACACGTCGAAAGGACCATCCAAGACGTCTTGGTTAAATGAAATAGTTGCTGTGTAACTGTCAAAGGTGTCATATCCTAATGGCAGAAATAAATAAGCACATCAAGGAAGTAATACAAAAGGTAGTTAACCTACCAATAAAAACAAATAACAAATCAAAACAAAATTGATCCAAGTTGGTCATATACATCTAAACGAGATGAATAAACTAATTAACCATAAATAGACAACTAAAAAACTATTGTTATGAGACCATAAGCTATCCAACAAATCAAAAGATTGTAAAATTAAAAAAAAATGTGTAGGTCAATAAAAAAACTATTGTCATCCAAAAGGGGTTGGCATAAGCCATGTCAAACATAAACAAAAAAAAACATGAAAATGTGAATATCTCTCACTGTTCAAACATATATACTGTTTTTCATTCTTAGATAGAACATTCAACTATATCATAGAAAACCAGCAGAAACATGTAAGGGACATTAGACATTAACATTTGCTCAGTCTTCTTGCCTTTAATGTAGGTCTAAGTGGAATCACATTGTTTAACCCCAGGGGGCAATGAGCTCTCAAATTCACAATCCATTCAATTTCCTTAATTTCATTGTGTTTCACAATGTCTCCTTTCCTTGCTGTCTGATGAATACACATTCTATTGCTTGAAACTTAAAACTATGATGTGGAAAAATGGCAATATGTGTTTCCAATGCATTGTTGGGATCACCATTCCTTATATCCTGAAGGTGCCGTAAAATATGATCTTTCAAATGCTAGTTAGTTTTGCTTATGTAGAAGGCTTTACAGTTGGAGCAGGAAGCTAAATGTGTATTGCAGTTAGCATATACATCAAAAATATAATGCTGGTTAGAAACTGGATGAAAAAATACATTTCTGCCATAAATAGAGGTGCATGCTTTGCATCTGTGACATCTAAAGGTACCCTTTCTATTCAATAGAACTTGCCTAGTAAAGCCATCCTTTCGGCAAACAAGCCATTTAAGATTCTTTCTGTTCTTGTAGAAAAATCTAGGTTGTTCCCCTACAATGTCTTTGATCTTCCCATCTGCTGTTAGGGCTGGCCAAAATCTCCTGATGGTTTCACACGTTTGTTATCTTTACTGAAGGTCATCAGGCACTTCATGTGCGGATCATCTTTCCTAGTTTTGGGTTGTAAGGAAAAATCAGCTGGTCAGCTGAAATAGTCAACCCTGTCTGTTTCTAATGGTATTGACATCAGTGCCCAATTTAAAATCTATATCCTTGTATCCCCTTGATATTAAGTTGAGTTGCAATTGCGCGAACTCGTGTTGAAAATCATGTTCATTGGTACATAATCGAGAAATTCTAGTAACTTGATTATCCATGATATTGTTGAAGACATGTCTAGGATGCATACTCTGTGTATGCAAATGACGACTTCTCCATGTATCTTTTCTGTGGAGGTTAGTTCGAATTCCATCCACAGGATCTAATAGAATCTTAACATCCAAAAAAATCAACTCCTTGATCTGAGTAATTAACTGTAAACTTCAGGAAGCCAGTGGTGTTATTCAGTTAGTCTGTGAATAAACTCAATTGCTCACTATTACCTCTCCAGAGAATGAAAATGTTATCAACAAAATGACCATAATAACATAGATGTTCATACCAAGGGTTTAAATCACATAGCACTTGATCTTTTTCCCATTGAGCCAAAACTAGATTAGAGTAACTGTTCGTACATGGAGTGCCCATTGCAACCCCCATAACTTTAGGAAAAGATCTTGTCCAAATACAAAGAATTATTTTCTAGTACCATTTCTAATAGATGGCAGATAGGGTCTGTAGGTGCACCTATAGAATGTAAGAAATTATGAATAGAATTAATGCCAAATTCATTGGTAATAACCGTAAACAGGCTATTAGTATCCATCGTGACTAACAGCATATCTCGTAGATCTTTCAGGTTCGCTGCCACTCTTCTCAGCTCAGTCAAAAAACTATTGGTATCCTTTAGAACCATTTTAGCTGAACCCTCTAGGTTGAAATACAAGAAACCAAGTGAATTTACACCTGTCAATCATCCAGTGGTTGAAATGTTTTTACGCTTATGTGAAACAGAGATGGCCAAAGCAAGGGAACAGACACCCTACAAAGGAGGTTTTCACAATATTACTCAAGCTGAGCAAGCTGCTCTAAATGATCTGAGAACAAGAGAAGACATACTTGTTAAACCAGTGGATAAAGGAGGTGGAATTGTAGTAATGGACTCTGACTGACATGTTGACAAGATGGAACTGATGCTAGATGATGTAACCACATATAAGAAGTTGAATACAAGAGACTTAGAGAAAATGATTAATAATTTTAATAATGATCTCTATGAATTGCTCATGGAAAGGTGCATATGCAATGAGTTATAGGAGTTCTTTATTGTCTCAAAACCTACTATACCCAACATAAGTGGACTTCCAAAGATTCATAAAGATCTCCTTGATCCACCCCTACTCCCTACTGTTGCTGGAAGGAGATGGATCACTGAGCCCCTATCAATTTTTATTGAAAATGAACTCAAGCAGGTACTACCGCAAGCTAAAACGGTACTAAAGGATACCGGCAGTTTTTTGACTGAGCTGAGAAGAGTGACAGCGAACCTGAAAGATCTACGAGATATGCTCTTAGTCACGATGGATAGTAAAAGCCTGTTTCCGGTTATTCCCAATGAATTTGGCATTAATTCTATTCATAATTTTTTACATTCTATAGGTGCACCTACAGACCCTATCTGCCATCTATTGGAATTGGTATTAGAAAATAATGTCTTTGTATATGGACAAGATCGTTTCCTACAGATATGGGGGGGTCACGATGGGCACCCCATGTGCAAACAGTTACTCTAACCTAGTTTTGGCTCAGTGGGAAAAAGATCAAGTGCTATGTGATTTAAACCCTTGGTATGAACATCTATGTTATTATGGTCATTTTGTTGATGACATTTTCATTCTCTGGAGAGGTAATAGTGAGCAATTGAGTTCATTCACAGACTAACTGAATAACACCACTGGCTTCCTGAAGTTTACAGTTAATTACTCAGACCAAGGAGTTGATTTTTTGGATGTTAAGATCCTATTAGATCCTGTGGATAGAATTCAAACTAACCTCCACAGAAAAGATACATGGTGGAATCATTATTTGCATACACAGAGTATGCATCCTAGACATGCCTTCAACAATATCATGGATAATCAATCACAAAAACACCAAGTCTTCCAATAAAGCAAAAAACAATTACATAAAAATAAAAAAGTCCCAACACAAACATGGTTTCACAGATTTAATAGCACAAAACACAAAGATTCCAATGACTGAGCACATTCATCATAAAAATGGCTTCATTAGAGTAACGTTGGTTACTGCAAACAACATTTACATACCCCATCCCCTAACTGCTGAGCAATCCACATTGAATGACATCATCGCAAAAATTTTTAAAAAAACAGTTGATTATACATGAAATGTTAAACCATAATTGAACCAAGATACAAGATAAAAATGCGCTTGTACAACATGCTTAAAGATATAAAATGTTGTGATGCTGATATACGTTGTTAAATATATATAAAAAAGAAATGTTATTTAATCACATTTGCTTTTGCCTTAAGTGTAGGAAGAACAGCAATACTGTCATTGAGGCCAGGGGGATGCATAGCATTTAGCCTAAGTTGCCACATGGTCTCCAAACTTTCCACCTTTAGTTTCAAGTCACCTCCTCTTTCACTATGTTTCACCTTGTCAATGACAAAGAAAATAAACTTTTTAAAATTAGTACAACATGTACTATGCCTATAGAGTGCATTGTGAGCATCTTTCTTTCTGATGGCCCTAACATGTTCAGTAATCCTTTCCTTAAGTCTTCGTACAGTTTTGCCCACATAAAAACTGGTGCAGCTGATACAGGTGGCAACATATACTAACATGTTAGTGTTACAGTTGCACCTTCGCTGGCAGCTCAAAGAATGTCTGTAACCAGGTATGGACACATATGGGCCATCATTGATGTACTTACATACCCTACAGGTCCCACATTTGTACATTCTAGATGTTATAATAGACCTGCAACTAGAATTCTCCATAATGTCCTTAACATTTCTCCCTCGACTGTAAACTATCCTAGGTCTCAGGCCAAGAATTTCCTTACTTGCATCCTTAAGACCAAAGTGCCATGCATAGTTAATGGCTGAAACAATATCTTGGGAGAGGTGATTCATTGTAGATGAACCATCAGACTGTTGTTGGGGTGGTTTTACCGGTAACCCAGGACAAAGTATAGGTTGCTAAAGGGTATCTCTCTTCTTTAAAACCTCATGTTTGACCATCAAAATTAATTTTAAAGGTTATCACCTATCTAAAAACATCCCTACAAGTTGAAACAACTCACATTTAAAAGTATCAGAGTTGCTCAACAATCTTGACAGTCTGACCATCTGCCCCTTGACGATTCCCTTCTTCTGGTGATAAGGGTGACAACTACTAAAATAGAGTATGGAATTCAAAAAAGTTTCCTTCCTATGGATACCACTTTCAAGAATCCCCCCCCCCATCAAAATTCAAATGGATATCTAAATAATTTATCTCACACGCATGCCAAAAGTTAGTGAACCTGAAAAAAAGTAGTGGTGTTATTTAAAAATTCAAGGAACTCATTGACCTCTTATTCAGTCCCTTTCCATACAATTAGAATATCATCCAAGAATCTGTTATACAACAGGATCTTGGACATAAATCGATATATGAAGATATCATTTACTTCCCAGTACAGAAGTACCAAGTTGGCAAACACGGGAGCACACTTGGCTCCCATGGCCACTCCTGCAATTTGTTGGTAAATTTCCCCTTCGAAGAGCAAAAAATTATTCTGAAGGACCAATTCCATTAGATCAACCAGCAAGTTAATGCTGTTCTTATTGCAAGTTTTGCTGTTGACTAAGCTTTCTCTAAAGAAATCAAGGTCCTCCTCATGAGGTATGGTGGTAAATAAATTTATCACTTCTATGGTAAGAAACGTGAAGGGCTCAGATAAATTAACACTCCTAAGTCTTTCTAAACAATGCCATGAGTTCCATAAAATATGTTCAGATTTCCCCAAAACTATTTTGGTAAAAGAATCCACAAAAGCTGCCAATGGCTCAGTTTTACACCCCTTTGCAGCTACAATGGGTCTAAAAGGGGGGTTAGAAATAGACTTCTGTGTCTTCGGTATGCAGAAAATTACCGGAATAACAGGATGTGAAACCGACAGATACTGGTGTTCTTCCTCATCTAACATACCCTGAAATTGTGCATCTAACAAAAATAAATCAATTTTCGAATAGGTCCTGTTCACCTCATTGATACTGGCCCGCATATAAGTAGACTGGTTGTTTAAAATTTCAGACATCCTGAAGGTGTAGTCATACTGTGACAATAATGACCATGCCCCCTCCTTTGTCAGGTTCATCAAACGTAACTCATGATTGTTGGCTAAACTAAATAGTATCTTTCTCTCCTCAGTGGCCAAGGTGTCTTGAACCATTTTGCTTTTGTTAGAATTCAAAATCCTTCTCATTTCGGCTTCACAGAGCCTCTCAAAAACTAAAAGGTCTACATTTGGAGGTGCTATAAATAAGCTACTTCTGTGCAATGAAACTTTGTCCTTGCTTAAAGAATTACCATTAAAAACTAATTTTAAATTAAGCTGTCTAGTATACAATTTCAAATTGATCAACACATCAGCAATATCCAAGGAAAACTAAGGAACAAAAGTTGTACCCTTGCTCAATAAGCTGTGATAAACATTGTTAATAGTCATTGCAGTATAATTGTAGATAGTAAAGTTGTCTTTCTTAAATATATCACAATGTGAGGGTTCAACAGGTACATCACAATCAACAAAGGACTCACAGTCACCCAGTACTTCATCCAAGTATAAACTCCCACTGTCATATGATACACTTAACTGGGCCCTCGGCACCTGTTGTTCTTGTAGTGGTAACTCTTGTTGTAATAGTTCCCATTGTTGAGTAACCTGCTGTTGTTGTACTGACCCCCCTTCCTTCTGTTCCTCAACCTCTCGGACCATTGTTCTCCTCCAAAAAATGCTCATTGTTTAATTCAGACACCTCAATATTGTCAATAGACCCGGTTTGAATCGGACCCACAGAGAAACCCACACCCCTCTTATGGTCCTTTGCACCAATAGGGTATGCACAATCATTTTGATAATCATTCATGTCAATAATCAATTTTTTCCGTTTAGTGCTCATACTGTTTTTCACAAAGTTATCAGCATCCTTTAAAATCTGATTGTATTTATTAAGATATTCGCTAAACAACAAATCTTTGACAGTGTTCTGATGTATAGCATTCAGTTCATCCTCCAGGACTGCCAACCTGGAAGTATTGTGCTTTATGATAATTTGCAACTCAACTTAAAATCAAGGGGATACAAGGATATATACCTTCAATTGGGCACTGATGTCAATACCATTAGAAACAGACAGGGCTGACTGTATTTCAGCTGACCAGCTGATTTTTCCCTACAACCCAAAACTAGGAAAGATGATCTGCACATGAAGTGCCTGATGACCTTCAGTAAAGATAACAAATGTGTGTGAAACCATCAAAAGATTTTGGCCAGTCCTAACAGCAGATGGGAAAATCAAAGACATTGTAAGGGAACAACCTAGATTTTGCTACAAGAATAGAAAGAATCTTAAATGGCTTGTTTGCCGAAAGGATGGCTTTACTAGGCAAGTTCTATCGAATAAAAGGGTACCTTTAAATGTCACCAATGCAAAGCATGCACCTCTGCTGATGGCAGAAATGTATTTTTTCATCCAGTTTCTAACCAACAGTATATTTTTGATGTATATGCTAACTGCAGCACACAGAATCTAATTTATTTAGCTACCTGCTCCAACCGTAAAGCCTTTTACATGGGCAAAGCTAACCAGCATTTGAAAGATTGTATTTTACGGCACCTACGGGATATAAGGAATGGTGAACCCAACAATGCGTTGGCAACACATATTGCCATTTTTCCTCATCACAGTTTTAAGTTTCAAGCAGCAGAGTGTATTCATCAGACAGCAAGGAAAGGCACCACACTGAAATTAAGGAAACTGAATGGATTGTGAATTTGACAGCTCACTGCCCCCTGGGGTTAAACAATGTGGTTCCACTTAGACCTATATTAAAGGCAAGAAGACTGAGCAAATGTTAATGTCTAATGTCCCTTACATGCTTCAGCTGGTTTTCTATGATATAGGTGAATGTTCCATCTAAGAATGAAAAATAGTATATATGTTTGAATAGTGAGAGATCTTCACATTTTCATGTTTCTTTTGTTTATGTTTGACATGGCTTATGCCAACCCCTTTTGGATGACAATAGTTTTTTTATTGACCTACACTACTCTTTTTAATTTTCCAATCTTTTGATTTGTTGGATAGCTTATGGTCTCATAACGATAGTTTTATAGTTGTCTACTTATAGTTAATTAGTTTATTCATCTCGTTTAGATGTATATGACCAACTTGGATCAATTTTGTTTCCATTTGTTGTTTGTTTTTATTGGTAGGTTAACTACCTTTTGTATTACTTCTTGATGTGCTTATTTATTTCTGCCATTAGGATATGACACCTTTGACAGTTACACAGCAACTATTTCATTTAACCAAGACGCCTTGGATGGTCTTTTCGATCTATCCTTTGTTTCTTTCCTATTAGGCAGGATGTTTTTGCCCTTTTCTAAATGTTAGTTTGTTTTCATTAGGGTATAGTTATGTGTTTATCAGAGGTTCATCAACAGGGCATGAAGCTCTTTAACTCTGATTAGTTGTTTTTGTTGGGTAGTTGCTATACGATCCTTATTTTTGAATATGTCATTGATTGTCAATGTTTGTCTTATGGTTTGAAAATTGGGAAATCATATCGTGACATTCCCAAAATAATTTTCTATTATTATTGTTTAATGGAGTCTAAAATAATTTTCTATTATTGCTGTTTGAGTCATTTATTTTGATTGGATGCTATTTCCAAAGGAACCGATGGATTGGCTATGAAATTGTTAGTGTCTATTGATTGGTATTTTTGTCTGTATGTACGTCTCTGGTGCATTATTGGGAATATTTTTATCATTAGATAGCGCTTGGTTCACCTGAGGAGGCTGGTTCCATAAAAACAGGATATTCTTGTGATGATTGGCCAATATATTTTGAGACACTGTACAAGTGGTCATGCACCTGGCACTGGCTAGTGGCTGGTGATTCATTCTACTAAACCTATACTGAGCAATTTTCAAGTTATTCATTTGCATAAATCACGATGACTGGCATACGGCCTTTATCATTCACTATGCGAAAACATTCTTTTTTTGTTTCTGAGTTTATATTTTATATTTATGGTTTTAGTTGTATGATTTAAACTTTATTGAAATATAGTTGCTTAGGATATACTATTAGTACTTTTCAACTATGACTTGCAATGATACGTTCGGCTGTAGAAGCATGGAATCCCTATTGGCTGGGATCCCTTAAGGAATTGTCTGATTGGTCGAGTATTTGACTTCAACCATTGGTTGGTGTCTTTCACAGAGAAACTATTAGTGAGTGCTTCTATAATGCTTATATGTTTAAACTTCAATGACTGGTTATAGGGAACATCATTGCTCATTAAGCGCATAATGAACAATTTTTTTTGTTTTACGTCTCATTGCAGAAGCCACTGATTTTTGTTTTTATTTTACGATGAGCATAATTCATTGAAAGGTTTCACTTGTATATTACATACATGTTTTATAATTGTTATTATTAATTTTATTATAAATTTGCTGAGCTTTATATATGCATATAGGAAGATTCAATGGCAATTGGATGCTTTATTATTGTAGTTGCAGCCGTACTTCTGATTATGTTTTTATGGCATTGTTCTGAAGAAATATATATTTTTCTGAAAGTTTCCAGCTATGCACTAAGCATTTTTATGCCGTATGAGTCCAAAAAGTTTGTTGACCTCTGTACAGTTTATGGGAGGACTTAATGTTATTTAGAAGTACTGTTATCACTGCTGTAGCGCCACCTTTTACTGGGCATTGGCTCACTATTTCTTGAGTGATTTATCAATGGATCTTGATAGATGAATACTTAAGTTAATGAGAAATGTCTTTTATTGGTCGTTTTATTTTAATGATGAATGTGATTGGCTGTCATTTTATTTTTAAATGGCTTAGATTATTGCATTTTTATGAACTGATGAAGGCTGATACAGCCGAAAGTGCTCGTTTCTTTTAGTTTTTCATCAAATAAAGAGGTTTTCTACCAAAGCGTTCGTCTCGTCAATTGTTTCTATGAACAGTAATTAAGCCGTGGTGTTTAGCCAAAGATTTTGCTTCGTTTCTTCAATTTTTGTTCTTTGGCAAACTTCAGCAGTGTCAAGAGTTTTTTTCTCTTAAACCCAAAGAAGTGGGATGAAAGAAATAAAAAGCTGCTCAGATTTCTGAATAGCTTTGGTCTTACTCAAATAATATCTGATCTGTCTATGCAAATCTAAGGTGTGAAGAACCATCTAACTGGCAGATTGTGGAGAAGGAAAAAAGGAAGATGATGAATAGACTAATTAATATACAACTCATTTACCACCTTGGACATAAAAATAGATTGAATACGAAGAGACACCCTGCATCTGTGAAAAACTAAGAAATAGGGAACAGCCATGACAGCCTGAAGTTCAGACACGCTCTTAGCTGAAGTGTTGGCCAAAAGTAGTAGTTCGTCAAGTACAATGTTGCAAGGAAGCTGAAGAAGCAGGCTCAAGAGAAGACTGTCAATTTTAAATTCAATATTGAGGTCCCAGGAGTGTGGAATTGGCTTCCTGGGAGGTCTGATATGAAGAACACCTTTAAGAAATTGCTTGACCTCAAATCTAGACACCAGAGGAGGAATCAAGGGCAGACAAAATTTGTTGACAGGAGAGCTTTCACTGAAGAATATGCTAACCCAGCATGGAGAAGGTCACACAAATAACTGAACCAGAGGAACCTCAACAGATAAGGAATTCTGATGGCAAGAGAGGCACCAGAGAGGCAAATGTTTCCATTTGGATATATATGATTTCCTGCTAGTGGGTTTCCTGGCCTCCTGTAGGACCCGAAGCATTGTCCTCAGAAAAGAGGTGCCTAAAAGGAATCAAAACCCTATCAACCACAGTGGCAACTGAAGAGTGTACAAGTGAGGATGGATAACAGACCACTCGTCTTGTGTAAGATCATCCATCCCATGAGATAATTTGTGGTGACTGTCCCTGGCCAAATGAGAAAGAAGGGGGAACCAATGCTGTCTGGGCCAAAAGGGAATCACTAGCAAATTTTTGGGAGAATCCTGCCTGATGTGCAGGACTCATGGCAGCAGAGGATGATCAAGGAAGTGTACAGAAACATTCCCTTCCAAGAAAAAGATAGGACATCCTGTCTCCAAGCTAGAGGACTTGGGGCTATGAAACAAAACAGAGGAATTCTGTTCAGAGGGGATGCAGAATGATCTACCTGAGGAATACCCCACTGATGGAGAATATCCGGCAACACATCTATGTGAAGAATCCGTTCGTGAGCTTATGTGCTGGACCTGCTCAGTCTGCCACTAGACTGTGCTCTGATGGAATAGAAGATAGAACCTTACATCCCCTTGCTTGTTGATATACCACATCAGTGTGGTATTGTCTGTGAAAATTTTGCAGGGCCTGGCATGAAAAAGGGAATGAAAAGCCTGAAGAGCTAGTAGCAGAGCCCTCATCTCCTTTATGCTGATCTCTGATGAGGAGGCCAGAGTCAATGAACCTTGAGAGAGCTGACGGAGGTCCCCCATCCCCTGTCTGAGGCATCTGAAAAGAGCTCTTGAGTTGGGACTGAAGCCTGGAAAGGAAACTCCGCATTGAGAGAAAGTTGATGAATCTACCACTGAAGCTCAAGCCTGAGACAAGCAAGACTTTCTGGAAAGTCCAGGGGGTGGCAATGTTGGAGCCACAATGACTTCTGGCACCACTAGAACCTGGTCAGAGGGAGCATGGGAATGGTGGAAGCCACGGAGAAAGTCAATGGCTATGACTGCAGTCAGAAGATGTAGGGACTGGAAACGGTAGTAAAAGACAGGGACTTGGGAGGCAGGCAGAGATGCCAGCACAGGAGTGATCTGAAGCCAGCAACCAAGGAAAATATGATCCTATAAGGTGTCAGAGTTGATTTCTGGAGGTTTATGGTGAATCTCAGACTCTGCAACAGGGAAATTGTAAACTGCAGATCCTGAAGCAGAGCATCAGAGGAAGAAGCTTGAATGAGCAGATTGTCCAGGCAGAGAAAGATCTGAACTACTCTCATCCTGTAAACAGCAATGACAGGTGCAAGGCAGCTGGTGAATAGCCTTGGGGCAGTAGAGAGGCCAAAGAGCAAAGCAGAGGACTGAAAATACAAGAAAGAAACAGAGAAATATAAAAAAATTGTGAAAAGGGGATGGATAGGGATATGAAGGTAGGCATTTTTGAAATCAGGAGAGACCAAAAAGGACTGTGGTTGAAGAATGTGAAAGATCCACAATTGGTCTGCAAGTACCCTACTTTCTGGGAACCAAAAACATTCTGGAAAAAAAACTCTCATTACCTGGCCAGGAGGCATAGCTTGAATGGTGACCTGGACTAAAAGTGAATGGATCATCCCTGGGAAAGGATGAGGTTGTTCCTGAGGAGGTTCGGGAATGTCCAAAAAGGGGAGAAGGGATTTCCAAACCATGAAATATCCCTGGTGGATAATGGACAGAACCCATGAGTCTGTCATGATCTTTAATCAATTTTGGAAGGGACAAGGAAACATGGAGGGATGAGGAAACCTGACCGAGGGAAAGGGGAAGCAAAATATCAAATGGAACATAACTTATCCTGAAAAGCAGGTTTCTGGGAGGTATGGCTTTGAGTAGACTTTGCAGGAGGCACATGTCTAAAAACTTTTTTCCCCATAGGTGAAGGGTGAAACTGCCCATGATCAAAAGCAGATTTGGAGGGGTAATCCCTATGAAATGTAGGAATAGTAGAAACAAAAATATGTTTCAACTCCCATAAAGCTTTACTCTTATGGGGGAGAGACTTGAAAAGTTCAGCAGCAACAGAACAAAAAGATTTTTTATTATCCAAAGGAGCAGCCAACACTTTGGTCTTAATGTCATTGGGCAAAGCCTGAAGATGAAGCAGAGAGTAACACCTCATAAAAGAATCAATGGCAGCAGCCCTGGAAGAGGCATCAGCTACACTGAATGTGAGAGGTACAGCCCAACAGGGAAAGGGCAAAATCCTTCCCCTCAGAGTAAGGAAGGTCAGAAACTACTTTGGAAACCTAAGAAAGAAGGGTTAAAACATACCTGGTCATAGAAGTCTGGTAGTTAACCCGAAAGGATAAAGTGGCAGCAGTATAAACATTTTTGCCCAGCCTCTCTATAGCTCTACTATCCTCATCTGAAGGAAGCAACTTGTAGAGGGCAACAGCTTGGAGAGCTTGTCAGAAGAGTCTGATACTACAGAAGGACCAAAAGAAGGGTATTTATAAAGAAATTTACATTCTTCAGGTATCTTGTAAAATCTATCAGGTTTCTTGGGATCAGGGGTGACAGAAGGTATTCAGGAGGGTAGCCAAAATAGGGGAACAGCTGATGGCTTAGGAGATTCCATCTGGAGGTGCTCATAATACATTTTCCGAATATCAGAGACTTGAGAACAATCCCACAAACTCCATCATGCAGGCAACAGTATCCCTGAAGGAGGGTTCCTCCAAAAGGGGAATATGGACTAATAGAATCCTCTTCCTCTGCACCATAGTCCAAGGAGGAAGGGATTTGAGAAGAGTAAGCCAGATACTCTTCCTCAAAATCTAGCTCCTCATCTTAAAAATCTGCCTCCCTGGGTCTTTTAAAAAGAGTGAAAGACCATGGAGGGACAGGCACAAACATTCCTTGAGGAACCTTTAAAGCCAGTAAAGCAGTAAATAATCCCAGAGTAAAATCCTGACATTTACATTAAGGGTCCTTAACTACAGGGGAAATCTGCTTGGGTTTCTGTTTCTTTTTCTGCAGGACGTCAGTATGAAGCACCTTTGGAGGGTCAGACCCCTGGCAACATTCAATAAGTGTAGTAGGGATCTCCTCCCTAACTCAGGTCTGCAAAGTCTCCCTTGGTCCCTTGGATATAATCAGCCAAGGATCCCCCTCAACGTCAAGTAGATGTCTGCGAAGCCTCCAAGGAGGTGCGAGAAGTCGGATCCATGCCAGCCACTGACTGGGTCCAGGCAGAGGAATCTAAGGCAACCACTGGACGATCATCTGGGTTTTCATTAGCCCTGAGAGAGATATCTGGGGGAGGCTGGACAGCAGCCATGTCAGACCTAAGATTTTTTGCCTTTTTCTTGGCAGACAGCTAACCATCGGGATGGGAAGACCCCACTACAGCATCATGAGCATCATGAGCCAACATCTTAAGACATTGGTTTTCAAGGTAAGCAGATAAAGAGGAGAGATGACTGTATAGGATCTTAGAGACAAAATATTGGCAGATAGAACACTGCATATGGTCAGGGGAAGCACCCAAATAAATAAGATACTGGTTGTAGCAGTCTTTATGGGGAATCTGCCTCCCATGCTCATATTTTCCCTTTCGGGATGATATAAACCTAACACCACTAAATAAAAAAGAAAAAAAGAAGAAGAAACCCCAATGGTGCACTTACCCGAAACATGGCTTGTTACCTAGCACAGCAGAAGGGTGCTCAGACTGATGTTCAATGATAGAGTTCTGACTGACAGCAGAGAAGTTGTGTGTGTGTGTGTACACCCATACATCACATTTATGCCCTACACCTTGTATAAGGAGACTACATGGAATGTACTGCGCCTGTAAGCACCAAAAGCTTTGGTATACTGGCTAAACATTGGGATGTCTTTGGCAGGGGATCCCTTAAGTTGTGAACACTGCAACAGTGATATGGAAGGACATCTACTGATATCCCATGGAGGAACTGGATCTCTGACTGGAGGTCTCAAATGAAACGTTTCTTTCAAAAAGGCCTTAGGTTTCCTTACAGTGGCAATATATATTTGGTTCTTCCCTATGTGAAAATCAGAAATAGCCACCACCTGTACCTTGTTGGAAGGGAAGCTAGACGGGAACAGAAACTTTAAAAGGGTCCAAATCCTTGAAAGATCCCCATATGCTAAATCTCTTCAATTAACTGCAATAAATGTTTCTGGTACTGGGTTTCTATGAAGAGAATAAAATTTGAACAAGAGCAAACAGCCTGATATCACTGGCCACAGTTAGAATT
Organism: Protopterus annectens; assembly: GCF_019279795.1. Lineage (NCBI taxonomy): Eukaryota > Metazoa > Chordata > Ceratodontiformes > Protopteridae > Protopterus > Protopterus annectens. The sequence continues at coordinate 895,593,192 of NC_056739.1, forward strand.
GGAGATACCATGCGTTTAACTTCAGAGTTTTCAGTTCCTGGTGAATCTGACCAGACAAGTGACTGAGAAGATCAAGATGGGGGTCTAATACCCAGTGCGGGTGTATTAGTTGAAGTGAGAGGAAAGGAAACCAAACCTGCCAGGGCCAAAAGGCAGCAATAAGGATCACTTTGGCCTTGCAACTTCCAGCTTTCTGAAGAAACTTAATTAGGGGAAGTGGAGGAAGGCATAAAGAAGACCAAGGGGCCAGTTGTGGACTAAAGCATCCCTTGGTGACTGACCTTGTGAAGGAAAACATCAGTGCTGGATGACCTCCCCACAGTATCATGGGCTTAACCGTTCCCCTTACCACCTCTAAAAGCCAAGTAACCATGGAAGCCACCTTTTTGAGGTGGGGGGATTTCAAAGGGAAGATGGTTAAAGGTTTGTGGTCAATGACAGAGACCAGGCTTTACATCAGTGTCTTGAAGATGAGGACGGTCCTCCTAGTGCTGCAGGCCTTCCAGGACTCCCTACTAGATGGTGTGATTGTAATTCAGTCAGACAACATCGCTTGTCAACAGACGGGGGGAACCTGATTTTATCCCCTATGCTGAGAAGCCATGACAGTGTGGCAACAGGCAATGTCTTCCCATCATTTTCTAATCACAGCTCACATCCCAGGAACTTCCAATGTTCTGGTGGTCAAAGTAAGCAGGTCTATCCTTCTTAACAAAAATGGAAAACAGATGTGTGGTAAATTAATAATGAAAAATAAATCAAAAATCACACGAGTTGTGGAAATAAAACTGCAAATATTTAAGAGTACTTGACTTTAATGTACCTGCTTTTTATCCAAGACAGACATGTTTTATTTCCTATACTCCAGTGTATTTTTTTGATTTATTTTAGGTCTATCCATCTACCTTATGAGTGGTGCCTCAGTCAAGCAGTGGGCAAATCAGATTTTCAGTCATTGGACCAACCTTGTTTCAATCTTTATGCATTATAGCTAAAAACAAATGAAGAACAAGTCTTGCTGGAGGGCAAGGATGGTAAAGGACCTCTGAAGCCAGGAAGAATACTCTGGATTGGAAGTTTGGTTATTTGAGGAACTGTGTCCAGTTACCATCTGATACATTCTTTCTGCTGCACTGGCATTAGGTGAATCTTGAGAAGGTTGATTGCGATTCCCTGTTGTGGGGTAAGGTGGAGCAAGAAGCCCCTGCACTGCATTAGTAGATCCTTGGTTGGTGTGTTGAGGAGCCAATCATCTAAATATGGGAACACCTGTAACCCGTTCAGTTTGACTTATGCTGCTACCATGGTCAAGCATCTGGTGACTGCCCTGGAGGCTGTGGTGAGACCAAAGGGCAGTGCTCTGAATTGGAAGTAACTTGCTCCCAGCTGTAAATGGAGAAATCTGGACTTCTTTACTATCTCGATATGATAGTACGTTTCCTGGGGATCTATGGGGCACATCCAACCATCCTCCCCCCAGGAGATACAGAATGGACTGCACCATGACCATATGGAACTTTCTGTTTTACTAAGTGGTTGAGGTGGCTTAGGTCCCCTGTTTTCTTCACAACTAAAAAGAATGTTGAATAGACTCTGGATCCTCAGTGGCTGGGGGGGGGGGGGGATGCTGATGGATGACACACTTTTCTAGCAGTTTTTTTTTTTACTTCTAATTCCATCTGACTGAGTGGATCATCATGAATACTACTCTGTTCTGGAGGAAGGGAAACAAAGGGAATAACATATCCTCTGGTGATATCCTTTTCACCCTTGAATCTCAAGTGATAGTCTGCCAGACTTGAAAAGTGCAGGGATAGTGCTCCTCAGCTGCCACCAGAGTGTGGCAGTCAGGAAACCAAACCAAAATAATTTAGAATTTCTTGGAGAAAGGACCACAAAACTCTTGATTCTTTGGTCTGGCTCTGCCTCTTGGGGAATTATCCACTATAGCTACTTCCTAATCTGCCTTGGGTGTGTGTGTGTGTGTGTGTGTGTGTGTGTGTGCAGGAAGGTCCTGGACAAAAATCTGGGATTTACAGAACCACAACCCTCCCTCCTTTCTATTTCTGGGAAAAGGTCTTTTTAAGGGTAGAAAAATGACTTCAGACCACAAACACAGTCTTGCCATCCTGTTCACTTTTAGTGAGCATATCTTTCACCTTAGGTCCAAACAGTGTCAAATTATCAGCTAGGGCATTAGTAAAAGATGACTTGAATCCATTTGCGAAGTCACATGGGTGCACCCATGCATGCTGGCAAATGGCAGTGCTGGTGCCCACTCCTCTGGATGTACCATCCACTACATTGGAAAAAAGCAGATGCAAGAATACACTGGACATAGACTGTACGGTAGATAACGTAGATTCCACTGACTTCTGGATATCTTCTGGGATATTACCTGAAAAGGACTTGGGCAGCTCTTTCATCACTTCTCATGGAAACCTTGTCATATGGGCTAGGTAGTTCAATGCTCTAAGTGCTAAAGTCGCCGCAGCATAAATCTGTTTCCCAAATCTATCCAGAGCCTTGGACTCTCTGTTAGAGGGATAGACAGATGTACTCTTCTCAGAGGGTTCCTTCTAAGTGGCTGCTGCCACAACCATAACATTTAACGGGGGACCTTAGCTCCAGTGTGACTCATTCCTGGGAGCTACTAAGATTTTATCTCGCTTATGATAGGCTCTAACACATCAGGTTTCTTCCAGGCCTGCAGAGAAACTAGGTTTATAAGCTCATCAATGGGTGGAACCAACCAGAAGGTAGAAGATCCAAACCCGTACACATCCAAGAACACTCATTTTGCTGAAGAGGGAGATTCTGAGGACAAATACCCTTGTTGTTTCATCAGCTGTAAAATGTCTCTGAAGGAAATGTCCTCGAGTGAGGATTGTGGGGAACACTCTCCTGCATCAAAGTCTGTGTCTTCAGTGGGTGACACAGATGAAGAGTCCAAATACTCTCTCTTACCAATCCATTTCTTCAAAATCTCTTTTGTAGGAACTTCTACAGTAGGCTCAGAATCACATGGAGAGCATGTGTGGCGAGTGACCTCAAGGTCACGTGAGGCTGACTGTCCCTGCTGAAAAGGATGAGCAGACACAGAAACAGATTCCACAAGGGGTTGGGATAGTGCCAAATGTGGTAGTCATCTCTTCTCTTGAAATGCAACCACTGGATGATTTCATAATTTATCACTGGATGAGAAGACAGCACTTAGAAACGTAGAACAAAATAAAAATATACTGATAAAAAGCTCTGAAAAAGGGGGGTCTACTGTGATTATGGATAAGGGGAAATATATTCAGTCTGTTACTGACTGATGACACTACATATAAGAGATTAATGTAAGACAATTACATCTTCTGAAAAAAGTGTTAAACTTTAGTATATATTCTATGCATATGAATGAAATGCCTGAACTTGAATTTATGAATCACCTATGTAACCAATACTTTCGGGTAGGGTTTGGCTTACAGAAACCATTTTAATTTATTTAGAAAAAGAACTGAAAATGTGCTGGCCTATTCAAAGAGTTTTAGGTCTCCTTTAAATGATTTTTACATGAGTTATATATTAGGTCTTGCCAAAATCTACTAGATGAGGACCTTACTGGTTACAATTTATGTGGATTCCTTATTCACAGCAATTACAAATGACACTGGTGTTGAACTGACCAGTGAATTTTTGAATATTTTAACACAAACTTTCCAAACAAAAAGATAAATGCAATTTGTGATTGAATTTTAATTTTTTTAGAGAATAATACATTTACTTCTCAGAAAAAAATAGTATTTCCAGATAAAAGATGTTGAGATAGGCAATTTAGTTGCTAACACCTATGCCAACACTGTACTTGTCCAATGAGAATACAGTTATGTGCTCAATAGTATAAATACGAATAATTATAAAAGATTTGTAGATGCTATGTTTCTGTTATGGAAATGCACCAAGTCACAGTTAAAGGAATGCATTATATATCTAATAGAACAGTATCTTTCCTAAAATTTAAATACAAGGTATCCCATGAATTTATACATTTCCTACATGTTACAGTATATATAGACAAAGATAGGAAGCTGATGACAAAAAATTTATAAAAAGAATGTTAATTCTTATTTGATTAGATCTGGGACGTACCCCATTTTCTTCTTCAGGAATACAACAAAGGGCAAATGATTAGGGTGATGAAATTACATACAGATCATCAAACAATGAATAAGCAGCTGAATGAGATGGGTGATAATGTTTTAAAAAGAAGGTATTATAGAAAAGAAATAGAATTTTGTAAAGAGGAAATATTACACAATATAGATTCTAAGTGTTTGATGAAATCACAGGGAATACACAACGCACAGCTATTGGTACAAGTAGGGTACTGAATAGGATGCAAATGGTGCTAAAATATAACAGACACATAAGAGTGATACAAAATGTTATAGCAAAATATTAGCATATTCTGACATATCATGAGAGATTAAAGATTTTCTTACCTGATAAACTTATATTTAGTTATAAAATCAGCACACATTTGAAACATGGTTTATGCTATAAAGAACAATGTTAAGTTGACGGGGGAATTAAATACACAAAGGTTGGTACTTTCCCAATGCAGGTCTTGTGTTTGCAGTAAGTATAAAAGTAATTTTTATTTATTTATTACATTTGTTAACCGGGAAAAGTCCGACTGGGGTAGGAGCCTGTTTTCAGCAGAGGCCAGGGGAGAAAAGCTCCAGGCAAAAAGCAGTACACAATACAAAAACTTGTCAGTACAGTATTTACATATAAGATAGTTTTACATAAGACATTTTAAAAAAAACAGAATTCTGTTACAAGCATAAATACAGATCACCAAAATGATGGTACAAATGCAAGATAGCAACTTGCTTATATAAAAGTTACATTGGTGTATAGTTAGAAACAGTCTAGAAATTTTGCAAAGTCAACAGATGACTGTATTTACAGTGGAACCAAATGTCCTTTGGACAGGTGGAGCTATAGGAACCTTGAAAGAACAGTAGAAACCTGAGACAGGTAGTAGTAATGGGATGCAGATTATAGAAGAGCCTAGAGGGGGTCGGACAGGATAAAAGGAGTTTAGCCAGGAGTATGACAGGAGCAGAGCCAGTGATTAGATAGGTATTTATGAAGTAGTTGCTTAAACTCGTGAAGGCTTGGGTTTTTAGTGATGGTTCGGGGGAGGGTGTTCCAGAGTTTAGTGGCTTTACTGGAGTAGAGATAGGCACCATAATAGTTGTGGGAGTAAGTGACCTTCAGCATTGGTTTATCAGAGGATCTAAGGGACCTGGGATCGTGACTAGGCTGTACAAGAGGAGACAGCAGGACAGTTTGAGGGTTGGTAGATCAACTTGTGGGTCACAGTAAGTTGGTTGAGCGCTATAAGGGTTGGGAATTGTAGCCAGTTTAGTTGGGAGAGCACAGCGCAGTGGTGAGACCTGTGTAGGGCATTTCTGGCAATTTTGTTGTAGCAAGATTCTAGATTGTTTAGGTAACTCTTGCAGAGGTTAGGGAGAATATGAGATCTGTAGAAGAGGGAAGAAAGCAGGTGAGAATGGGCAGTGGTGAGTCTGGAGTTGTGGGTAAGATATGGTCTATATAAGGTACCAGACTTGATGTGAACTTTTTTGATTGTCAGAACGACGTTTTTCAAAAGTTAGATTCTCATCAATACTGACACCTAGGAGTTTAGTATGAGTTGTGGGTTCAATTCTGGTTCCGTTTGAGGACAGGATAGATAGGGAGGATTGACAGAGTTTGGATTTTTTATGTTTGGATATTATTAATTTGGTTTTGTTAGGGTTTAGGATTAGCTGATGTTTGGACAAGTATCATTCTATATTTTGGGAAGATGATTGCATTTTTGATTGGAGTTCTAGTGGAGAGGACGCAGAGCATATAAGTGTAGTATCATCAGTGCACTGGACAATGGTGGCTAGATTGGTAGCAGCATTCAGGTAATTTGTGAATAAGATAAAGAGGAGAGGGCCAAGTATTGAGCCTTGGGGCACACTGACAGAGATGGGAAGTGTGGGGGGGGGGGGAGACTGTTTTCCCATTTAGTAGCTTGCTGACAATTTCAGAGATAGCTGAGAAACCAGGATAGAGAAGATGAGCTGAGGCCATAGGTAGAAAGTTTGTTGAGAAGTAGTTGGTGGGAAATGGTGTCAAAGGCTTTTTACATGTCAAGAAAGATGGAGGAGACAGCTTGGCCTTCACTGAGGAGATGATGGATGGTGTTGGTAAAAGAGATTAGAGCAGATGAAGTACTATGTTTATGTCTAAAAGTGTGTTGTGAATTGGATAAGAGATTCTTGCTAAGGAGGTGGTTGAGGAGCTGTTTGTAGATGCATTTTTCTAAGATTTTAGCTAGTGGAGAAAGAATGGCAATGGGGCAGTAGTTGGTTAGGTGTTTGGAAGGGCCACCTTTATGCAGTGGGATGATGTGGGATATTTTCCAGAGATGTGGGACATAGTGTTCAGCAACTGAGTGATTAATCAGTATAAATATGGGGTAGGCCAACAGATGGGGCTGCTATTTTTATAAATTTGTTTGGGAGCTGATCTGCTGCCAGGCAGCAGGGTTTAAGTTTAGTGAGGAGTGATTTTATGTAGCTTGTTTGAATGGGAGGAAAGGAGACATTGTTAGGATTACCAGGAGGAGGGGTGGGAAGAATGACTGGGGTATTTGGTGGGTTGCTTAGTAGGGAGATTATGGAGTTTATGAAGTGGGAGTTGATTTGAGCTGCGATGGGGTCATAAGTTGTTGGATGTTACTGGGGTTGGTGAAGGGGAGCAACCAGGGTACAGGAGATAGTTAATGTTCTATTAGATGTTACGGGAGTTGTTAAGATTTTGTTGTTGGCATGTTATGAAATACAACTGTTTGTCTGATTTGATTTGTTTTTTTGTTTGATTATGCAGTTTTTTGTAAGTAGTGAGGTCAGATGTGTTTTTGGTGGATTTCTAGGCTGCCCAGGGTCTATTCCTTTGTTTGATTAATAGTTTGATTTCTTTGGTTAACCAGGGCAGGGTTTTGGACTTTGGGTGAACTTTCCTTGTAGGTGCAAGGCTACTGAGTATTTTAAGGAAGGCAGAGTTTAAGAATTCTACTGCTAGGTTTAGCTGTAGGTACCTGAATGGGGTCCAATCAAAGTGCTGTAGAATTTGGTTAAAAGTTGTGGGGGAGAAATGTTTTTTGTAGCGAATGTAGTTGTAGGAGATAAAGTTTTGTGTGTGAACATGTTATATGTGTAGAAAGGTAGGTGAGTGGTTGCTGAGGGAGTCTGGATGTCAACCTGCTATGTAACTGAGGTTGGGATTGTTGGTTAGTATCCAGTCTAGTGTAGACTGTCTATTGGAATGTTTGTCAGTGCAGGTTGGACAGTTTATGGTCTGGTTGAAATAATGATGTGATTTTCTCCCATCCTGTGACTAAGGAACTATGACATTAAATGTTTTACAACTTGCAATACTAAAGATTTAGTATATTTAGCTACACGTACAGAACGCAAATCATTTTATCTTGGCAAGACAAAATGTAGAATTTATTCACATTTGTCTGACATTAGAAGGAATGTTGAACAAAATCTTTTGTGTAAACATATAATAGAGAAAGGGTTAAATTATGCCTCTATATTTTTGTTGTTAGAAACTGTAGTGTTAAATACCTGCAGGGGAGGGGACATACAGAACAAAACTGAAAGAATAGAATATAAATAGATTAATATATTGACAGCAGACTGCAAACCAGGTCTTAATGTAGTAAATATAAAATGCAGTTTAAAGGCACGATACTCAAGGTAAAATATTTATTTGTTTAAAAGTATTTTCTTATTTTTAAATAGGTGTTTATTTATTTATTTATTCTGAGATGTAATAGGAAGCTTTTTTTACTGATGTATTACGTTTTATGATGTACTGTACATTTAAGATTTTAATGCTAACATAAAATGTTCCTATGTTTTTTAGGTATTTAAACATCACATGCTCTTTCATATATTTTTAATTATGCTTTAATCACTTCAGGAAGCTTTGCTAAAGCTTGTGATATTTGTAAAGTCTATTCTGTAGTATCCTGAACAGCTTTTTCTTTGGATAACTGTTTCCTGGCACAATCAGGGCATTAACTGTTTCAGTCTTCTTCCCTGTTGCTTGTTGTTTCTTCTCTCGAAGTGGAGAGAACCTTTTAGAATATCTCAAAAGCCGAAGCTGCAATTGGAGAGGAAGTATCCCTTTGAACCAAAGAAGGAAAGGTACCCTCAGCACCTACAAGACTGGCTCGGAGGCCAATGCTGCCAAGCTGTCAAGAGCAGAGGCACAGAGAGAAAGGGATGACTCCAACAACTTCAGAATTACCCTGAACCTTGGTCCTGACTATTTTTCTCCAAGTCTCATCCCAATCCAACATCGCCGGAGGTTATGCCACCAAAGAAGTTCAACTGTTTTTTTTTTTAAATGGAAGAATGAAAATAATTTTTTTCAAGTGTTTTTTTTTCTTTAATGGAAGAATGAAAATAAGTTTTTTCCGGGGGGGTTTAGGCCAATTCCTACAAAATTCACTGGGTTTAGCAGGCATAACCTACTCTTAATGAAGCCGAATTGGATCAGGTCCAGTGTTTGGAGGTTTCCTATGTTTTTATTTGTCAGGTCCATGAGTATTCTTTCCATGGTCTTACAAACAAGACTGGTCAAGCTTATAGGTCCGTAGTTACCTGGGTCAGTTGACAGTCCACACTTATGATAGGACCACAGCTGTTCCCCACACTGTTAGAACAAAGACTGTCCAGAGGCTATAGTTAGATAGCAGTCCTATAGGGCCTGATGGGTCACTATTATAAGAGGCAACCTGGTACATCATCAGTCCCCACTGATGTGTTTTTAGTTTTGGAGAGTACTGTGGCTACCTGTTTTGTAGTGATAACTGGTGCAGCAGTGATGGAGGGTATTAACTGGGGAGAACAGGGGGTGATGGGGGAGTGAAGTTTGAGCTAAATTTAACGGCCATCAGATTAGCTATGTCAGCTATCTGGTTGAAGGCAATACTGTTGATAACTAATTCTGCACATTGTTGGGTGCTGCCCTTATGACTGCGGACATAGCTGAAAAATGCCTTATGGTTATCCTTAACTTTCAAGGCTATTTGTACCTCAAAGTCATCTATCAGAGAAGTTACTAGTTTCCTGGGCGCTAGTAAAGATAGACTTAAAGGGCTCTGCAAAATTGCACAAGCACATCCTGGAGAGTCTCCTAAGGGAAATACCAGAACCCGCTGCCCTGCTCACTCCATCTGCTGCGTAGGATCATGGAGGAGTTGACAATGGAATTTAAGGTGGACACACAGCTAATGAACCTTGTAGAGTATCTCCCAGCTCTTTCAGGAGATCGCTTTGTAGCCTTGTAAAGTGAGATAGGTAGTTCGGCGATCGCAGTGAGAATGTCGCTGAAGAAAAGACATGCTTCCCGTATCTGTCCATCGTTCGAGTCTCTTTATTCGGAGGATGAACAGATGAGGAAGTTTCTGCAAGTTCCTTCTTGGTGGCGGCTGCCATCATCATAGCATCTACGGGTACCCCCTTGGTTAAAAAATCCTTACCCGAAGGAGCTGACAAAAATTTGTTTGGCCTCCGAGGGATTGGCTCCGTTGTGTCAGGTGACTCCCACACCTTTCGATTAACCAGGTCCATTAGCTCATCAAAAGGCAGAGACACCCAGGAGGCTGAAGGTTGAGATCCAAAAGCCTTCAGGTACACTGACTCCTCATCAGAAGGGGTGGTGGTCTGCCAGCCGCCTGTCTGCTTGAGGATCTCTAGAATATCTGCAAATGAGACATCCTCAGAGGATGACCGTGGGGACCCTTCCGACTCACTAAGGTCAGTGTCTGAAATGACGGACTCATCTGGGGAATTAACTTGCTTCTTCTTGCAAGTTCTCTTCCAAGGTGGCTCCTCAGAAGGATATTCTGGGGAGGCCTCGAAGGAGAGAGGTTCACCCATTGGGGGGTCCTGAAGCTCTGGATCTCTGCTGTCCTGTGGAATGGGTGGTGCCAAGACAGTAGCCAGTGCCCTAGGGGGACGAGTACTAGAATCCTTCTGTGGTGCTAAATGGGTAGACAACACACTCCTCATCAGCTCAAAGGCAGATCCCGCTGGCTCCGAAGACTCCCTCATCTCAAAGGAGACAGAGGAAGGCATCAGAACCAACGAGATCAGACCCAAGGCCAATGTGGGAGTGCAGCTGACCCGGGCTGATGCTCCAAGGGGTAGACTCGGCGCCGAAGAAGATCAGGGCCGAGAACCCCGCCTCCCCGGGCCAACTGGGGAACCAGCTCCAAGACTCCCCGGACGGCACCGAGAGAGAGTCGGAGCAGATAGCTCCGTGAACACCGAAGGGGTCCCAGAACTGACAGATCCACAGTAAGCGGTACCAAGCACCCTGGCTCCGAAGAGGAACAGTAGTGGGTATAATGGGTACAGTATGCTCTGAGACCAAATGGGTGGGAGCCGAGAATAATTTAGTCTGCACCGGCGACTTCAGGAGTCTGCACACCACCAGTTCCACGTCATCGTCTGATAAGCTCCTGATGGACCTGGAAGATAGGGATGGACAGCGAGACCTGTGCAGGATTGGAGATCTCAACATTGGAGAAACCTGCGAAATATCCATGGACCAGCTCTGAGTAGAGGTATCTTGTGGCTCCGAGGACTTTGGAGCCGAAGTATAAGGCCTGTCAACCAATATGACCTCCGATGGCTCTGAATACTGTGGGGCTGAGGAGGTAGTAGCCTTGGAAATTTTTGGAAGTTTTGACTGGCAGCTCCGACTGAGCCGATGTTGCAGGTGAATGTCTTTTTTGAGACTTTTCCTTTTTAGAGGAAGGAGAAGAAGAAGAGGAAGAAGAACTATGGATGGCTTACTCAGAAGTCAGCTTTAAGAGCACTTTCAGAATCAATTTGTTTCTCCTTTTCTTGAAGTACTCTTGCACTGAAAAAGTGACAAAAAGTAGTCTTCTTGAAGATGAATAGCACCAAGGCGATAAACACATATAACATGTCCATCTATGATGGACATTTTTTGTGAGCACTTCTGACATTTTTTAAAGCCCAAAGGCTTATGTTCTCTCTCTTTTGGGTCTTTAGACATAGTTAAGGTAAGACTGCAAAAGCAACATCAAGAAGAAAAAAAAATTAGCTATTGACCAATGAAGAGCTAAAGCTACACCAAACAGTAACTATGGGAAACACAAAGAAAAGACAACCAGGGAGAGAAAAATTGGGCCCCTAACTCAAACGGTCCTATTTTCTAGACAAGACAATAATTAACTACAAGCCCTCTAACTTAAATGGGCGAATAGCTCTCTAACTTAAACGAGCTACAGATAAAACTAGCAGACAGAAACAACAGCCACTACAATGGATATCAATAGGCCTACAAAGTGACGGCAAAAGCCGTGCTAAAGGGGAAAAACTATCACTATCTAATAGAAAGGCAATAAAAGGCACATCATATTAAATGTAATAAGAAATAAACTAACTATTAGCAAATATAACAATTTTGAGGAAAAAGTAATAGAAAATTTGTTACAACTTAGCCACGGCTAAGATGAGAGCATCCAACTTCGTAAAGCGGCAAACGGGATCTGGGGAATTACACCACTGCAGTGTGGGATACTTTCTTGCCATAAGCCAGGTTTGAGACTTTCAGCTATGTATTCGACCGAGTCGGAGCTGAGAATCAGCTCTGAACCCATCATTGTAAGAATGAAGGTGAGACAGGACAACATAACATTGTATCATTAATCATGGTTTCCTTTTTTGTTTTCTTCTCTTAATCCACCGAAATATATTCTGCAAGTTGGCCATATAAACTCTCTCTTTTAACAGGAGCATATATAAACTCAGATTTCACTTCTAATAAGTAATGTTTGGCATGCAGTCACACTATGACATTTTTCATGGCCACCATCAACAGTACTATATGCACATGTAGGTGTGTGTCTGTGCCTGCTTTCTCAGCAGTAGACATTCTTTTTTCTACATTTCATTTGGCATTTGAATCTGGAATAACCTGCACAGGTGCTTTTCTAGCATGTCAGTGAAGTAAATGACAACTTCTCTCATTCTTGCAACAAGGTTAAAGTATCCTCTTCCAAAGCCTGACAACTGATCTAGATCCTCTGTCTAGAGGAGCAGCAACCCTGAGATAGAATAAAATTTATTACTGCAGGATCTGCCTTGGGGTTTTTATAAAGATCAGTCTTATATGCTAGGGTCCTGTAAAGCTTATATGTTCTTTCAGGTGCTGGATGTTATGTGTTATCAAATATCCTAAATGACAGTGCAATGTTGTATAATGACTCAGTCATATATAACGAATGGCTGCTCAGCTTTTAGCAGTTTGCATTACACCTTTCAAGATCAAACTTCCTTTCAATCATGACTATAAACCACACTTAAAACGTACCCCCCCCCCCCACTGTAATGTCTTTAGGGAAGAACAAGATGAACATGATTGCAGATCAATACTAGCATCGCAGAAGGCAAGCTACCAATCACGTGTGTGACACAAATGACTTCTCTTGCTCTGCACAGGGTGCCAAATGAGGTGGTCAAGAACAAATCCTGGGGCTGACCAGCATAGTCAATTTGCTGACTTTTGCCTGATGACTTGTTTCAGTCAAAAGACGGTCTGATGCCAGTTTTTAGAACAGTTTCAGCACTGTTTACTTAAATGTTCTGCAGTACTCATGCACCTTCAATTGTCAGTTACTGGCACAGGCAAAGGAATGACTTCTGGGGATCCAGATAATCAGACCAATAGAGCAGTGATGAATACTGCATTCCCCTCTGAAACTTTCTGATGGCCCTTTGGTGAACAAAGGAATTTGCACACTGGTGTCTCCTCCTGTGAAGATGAGTGTCACTGCATTTTATCAGAGGATCTAGAAACAAATGCTAAGGTGGCTAACTCTAGAACCTTAGTTACTGCCTTCGCCAGTAGCTTCCCTTTATAGGGATGCAAGTCATCATCCTCCCCTGGAACACTGCATGTTAATCAGGTTATGAGGGGAAATGGTTCACCATCATAAGAAACCTGGCATTAGAAACCATGCAAATTCTGGATGCCATGAAGCAGACAGAAGCCATAAACATCTGGGGGTTGGATGATTAGAGTTACAATGCTCTTTACAGGCAGGATCCTGTCAGATAAAAAGAAACAACCTGGAAAACAGTGTTTCAAGATAGCACCTTATGAACATGAATATCTGTGTAGGTATCATCCCTGACCTTAGAGTGTTCATTATAATTCTCAAGGAGTTGAAATGATTCAATAGAGACTCCCTGGCTACAGTTAATACAGTCCAATGGACAGCTGGAGGTAAGGAAACACCCTACAGCTTATGGTTTGTTGCAACCACAAATATGCACTAGTGAACACACTGGTGTCTGTGGTGCGCCTAAAAGGAAGCATCTGGAACTGGTAATAACAGACTCCTACCCAGAAGAATAGAAACCTTCTGCACGGCTGGGTAATTTTGATGTGGTATTAGATGTCTTGGTGGTTCCACTCTCATTCAGATAGACAAGGAAGGATGGCCTGTAGCATAACCACATGAAAGAACTTTTCTGGGATGAACTGGTTCAAGCCAAACAGATCAAGTAATGTCCTGGGGTTCTTTGTTTTCTCTGGAAATAAAAAGCAGCTTGATTAATAGTCTAGTCCTTTCTGGCTTGGTGAGAACTCTTGGATGGCTCACTACTGAAGGAGATTTAACACTGATTTTCTCACCATGCACTTTCAGTAGTGAGAGACATACAGCAGTGAAACACTGTGTGGGTGGGGAGGTCTGTGGAAAGGGATCATGAAAGTTGCTGGATATTAATGCCGTAATACATGTTAATACATGTCAGAGTCATCCACAGAAACATGTGGGAGGATAGATGGGCCTGACAGCTCCCACAGCTTAACAGTCGGGCAGAGTCTTAGAGATTAATCTTCCGCCACCTCCTTCTGAAAGAGAACCCTTTATTAATGGATATTTGGCTAATTGTTGCCTCTTTGGGCTGGCAAACTTTTTAGAAGTTACTTGGCTGCAGCTAATAAAGTAGCAAATCAGTGCATTGGGTGGTCTGGTTAAATAATTCAGCCAGAAATGCTGGATCACTGCTGGCAACGAGCATGGCACAACAATCATGCTCGGTTTTGATTTACTGTCCAGTCTACAATACAGCCTAGAAACTGAATGACACAGTGTGGTTTACAACAGGTGACAAACTCTTCTCTCCACAATACAATGACACGCCTCATGGTTTATAACCAGATGTTGACAAAATTTGGATGTTCAGACAACTGTAACTCACCACTGTCTCTACAGTTACATAATCCATAACATTTTTTTAAAAGTGTTGAAAATACAATACTTTCCATTCTGTAATGTCCACTTTACATAAGCAGTGGACATCAAAACTCAATAAAGCCTAATCATGTGATTCCATGACTTTCAGATACAAAAGAAAAAAAAGCAAAGAATAAACTGAAAACTACATATGCAAAGTACATAAATGATGCTCTGTGCAATTCCACTGTGTTCCAGTATATTCTAACAATTTATATGTGATTTTTTGGAAACAAATATTTGTGTTTCTTTCAGTTCTTCGACAATAACATGGCTCAGTGATACAATCTCTGCTTTATAGCTGTAGGGTTAGGGGTTCAGTCCTATCCACTACTCAGTGTTTGTGTGGAGTTTTGCATATTCTCCAAGAGTTTGGATGGCTTTACTCCAGCTACTCCAGTTTTATCTTATTCCCCTCAAAACATGCTGTTAATTAGTAAGTCTAAATCTTCTACATAAATATTGTATATATCCTTGCCATTGCTGCCTGGTCATACTGGAAAAGGGCCCACATACCAGTTCATTTATCCAGTTAAATTATAAATAAAATAAAATATTTCATATTACCCTGCAGTCCTTGCATAGTCTGGCAATTTAGATCAGAGGGTTAAGACAGAGTTCCGAATGAGCTTCATCCAGTTGTGCAGGACTTAATTCTTTTCATCTTCACTTGTAAACTACATGACTCTGGGCAAGTTATTTAACCTGCCAGCGCTCCTTGTTCAGCCATAGAAAGAAGCACTTGTGCCCAGTAGGTTTACCCAGTTAGTAAGTCAATTAAAATGTAATACCTGCATTAGGCTGGCAAAGCGGTGTAGCACTTAGCATTGCTGCATCACAGGTCTTGGTTTCCCAGTTTAATTCATGACCAGAATACCTTCATTACAGTCTACACATTCTCTCTGTATTTGTGAAGATTTTAGGGTGTTCTGGTTTCCTCTCAGATCCCAAAGATGCTCTTTGGGTAATTCTGTGTTCTTCCAAACTGCCTAAAGCCACAAATAAAGCACATCTTTCTGTGTACCCATGATCTGACTGGGCGGATCCTTTCCCGGGAGCCAGTTTTCCTTGTCCTGCACCCTGTAACTGTCAGGACAAGCTCCAGCTCCCCGTAACTTTTTAACAGATTAACAGGTAATTAAAGAATGAATGAATAAATGATTATACCTTGTGTGCTTACATTTTATCATAATGTTTTAAAAAGAATGTAAGAAAATGTGTCATAAGTGTAAAGGCTGTAACAGCCACAAGCAGGCTTCAGATGGGGTTAACTACAGGTACCCCTTTGTTCCTAGAACTGTTCTGCATTGAGGTTAAATGTGTTTTTGCATTTTGGAACACAGGACTAACACCATGAGCTGCAAAACTTCACCCTACCTCATCATGGGTCTGACTCCCCAAGTTTCCTTTGCTTACTGTGTGACTCTGACCAAATCACTTACCAAACATTGATGCCGGATCACCCCAAAAAGATATGGTTATACATAAGGGCTTACCTCAAATTAAAAAAGTGCTATTTTTCTATTACTAGCCCTATATATTTATTATGAGAGAATTTACTGTAGAAGACTTATGTGAGTTAGTAGATGTTTAGGCTTTAGAAGAATAAAATATAGACATGGTTTGGTGACAGCTGTGCTTTTGTTGAACAACTGCCTACAGATTATGCTATTAATATGACCCATTACTATGGCCCAGGCCTTAACTAAAAACAGGTTCCAGCAAAAGCTTAATTTTAAATATTCTGACATTCATTCAAGACTTGAGTAACTGCACGACCCTCTTCCCATATTTCTCCCCTGTCTGCATATGTATTCAGGCACAGATTTCAAGAACATCAGATTTACAACAGTGAATAGCACAAAGTAATAAAATGTGACTGAAGAGACGGATACAATTTATTATTTATGTGACAGAGGACTTGTAAGGGCCAACTTTGTTTGCAGAATATGTTAATACCATGGCATGGTACTCTGCAGATGTCTGTCCCAAGACTTAATGTGATTGTAGCAACCAACATAAAATGATTTGAAATAACAGGAGAT